>NW_006263748.1:249354-250623 GCF_000469605.1 Apis dorsata | reverse complement strand
TTGAATAGCGGCTTCTTAGCCGGCTCGGTAAGACGAAAAATTTTTTTTTCCCCTCCCCTCCTTCCCTCCACCTCTTCTCGCGCGCTTGCCAAGGAACAAGGCCATACTTTAAACTTTAAACAACATGGAAATACGATGCTCTTCATTTTCAAAAGTCTTCACGCTTCTCTACCTCCCGTGCGCCCTTTTCCTTTTCGTCTCTTTCATGCTTTTCTCTCCCTCCCTCTCTCTCTCTCTCTCTCTCTCTCTCCCCGCTCTCTTTAACTTTAAAAACCGCTTCTCCATTCTTTTAAAAGAAATTCTTTAAAAAAGAAAAAAGAAAGAAAAGAAGAAGAAAAGAGCACTCTCGCTTCGATTATTATAATCTCTGTTCATAAACCTTTGATTCTTCCCATTATTCCAATCGTTTATCAATCGTTTTCACTTACTTGGCTCCCGATACCCAGGATGAACAGCATGACGAAGAACAGGACGGCCCACACGTTGGGCAACGGCATCCGCACCACCGCTTCCGGATACGCGATGAATGCAAGCCCCGCTCCGCTCTGTATCACATCCTCGACCGAAACCCCCATTTGACGGGCGAGGAATCCCATGATCGAGAAGATGACGAGGCCGGCGAAAACCGACGTGGCTAAGTTCGTGAAAGTTACGAATATCGCGTCTCTAAAAAAATGAATGAAAGAGAGGGGAAAAAAGAAAAGAAAAAAAAAAAAGGGAAAAAAAGGAAAACCCCCTCGACAATCCCTTTCGCTTGTTTGTTTCGTTCACGAAAAAAAGGACTCGCGAATTCATCGAGCCGCCCGTATGAAAAAACCCTATATTTTCGTTCGAAACGATAAAACCATCGATCTCTCTGCGATCGAAGGGGATCCACGATTTCGCACCGATTTCGAGCCGAGTGGACTCCTGAATTTCCAAGATCGTCACACTTTTCCGCGTGGAAAGGATATATATATATATATATAAAAGATGGGAGGAACGGAGGGAAGGAGGAGCAATTAATAATCGCGCGGGTAAAAGTTGGCGTGGCAAGTTATATTCCACCGCTGCTTGCTCATTCGACTTGCGTCGCGCTGATATAATTTATACGCGCGCGATGCAACGTGCAACGAATTGTATCTGCCTTTTCGCCAAGCCAAGTTCAACGCCGGATAATCATGCTAATTACGACTTTCCGCGATATTTCGAGCACGTGAACCGACCTAACTGCGAGCAACCGTGGAGGTTATACGCGCCCCTCGATCCACCTTCTCGCGATCGGCAATG
>NW_006263748.1:242137-249223 GCF_000469605.1 Apis dorsata | reverse complement strand
CAGCGCGCGGACTTTCGCGACGCCAGACCGCGTCCACCAATTATTCCATCGCCGGCAAGCTTGGTCTAGCGGATATCTCGAAATTCGTTCGCCTTTCGTTCTCTTCATTTCCCCCCCTCCCTTTTGCGACGTTAATTTTCGGGAATATTCGGGAGGAATACAGGGAGGTCGTCGAAGCCGAAAGTTCGAGCCGAGAACGAAAAATGCTTATCGGTTATATTTTAAGCGGATATGTTAATTGGGCGGAAGAATTTAATTGGACGGCCTTGCAATTTTTTTTTTTTTATCGGGATATGGTATGTGATACAGATCCTGATCGAATTTTTATCTCTGTCTGAGGATTTGTGATGTTTACGGGTTTTTTTTTCTTTTTTTTTTTTTTTTGTACCTGTGACAATTATTGTTGAAGTTACTGTAGCTCGAGAGGGTGATCAGGGAACCGCAACCGATACCGAGGGAATAGAAAACTTGGGAAGCAGCATCCGCCCAGACACCGGTTGATTGCAAGGTGGACCATTTTGGCATGATGAACCAAAGAGAGCCATCGAGGGCACCTTCCAACGTAACACCTGTTTTTATTATCAAGTAATTATTATAAATAAATTATTATTATTATTATTATTATTCGTTCGTTAAAACTCGTTAAAAAATTACTTCGATCCGTGCAATTCTTATAATTCGATAAATTCGAGACACGAGAAAAACGTTAATACGCGAAAATGAAAAACGTAAGGGAAATAGGATCGCCTCGGTCGCAGGACACTTGTCGCGTATAATACAATCTTGCCTCTATAATATTTAACCTCGATAATCTGTATATACGTTTAAACGATATTCACAATATATATAATTATATATATATATATAATTTTTAATATTTCGAAGCGTTATAATTTTAAAGTTGAAATAAGGGGGGAAAAAATGTCGTATGTATACAAAGTTTCACGAGTAAATGCTTTATAAAGTTAGAAGTTGAATATTGAGTGCACGCCAGAAATACCAGAGAAGCGAGTAATGAATTTTACATTACAGGACGCGAGAGAGATAGGCGAGATAGATGTTTAACTTATTTACTCGGTTTTTTTTCTTTTTTCTTTTTTTTTCTTTTACGATTACCAAGATAACAAATGTAAATACGCGATTAATTTCAACGCCCCTTTTCTTTTTTTTCTTCGCGGCATATCTTTCACTGGATGAGTATATATATATATATATTTTATTCGCTCGTAAGGACGAGCAGCGAATTTCGCAAAGTCGAGAGGGGAATTTCGAATTAATTAAAATTCGACGTAAATAATAGGATAGATAACGAATTCGCGACGAATTCGATTCCGCGAACGTTAACATTAGTTTTCGCGTTCGCGGGAGTCACGCTAATTAATGTTTATTGATCGATCGTTAATTTGCGAATTCCACATCTATTTACCGTTGTTTCGATACAACATATCGGGATGTAATACCGAAAAGTTTCTAACTTTGATTTTTAATTTAGCGTTGCAAGTTTAATGCCGTGTGAAAATATATCTCGTTTAACGTTATCAACGTATTTTTAATATTCATAAATTGTCAATTATCGTGTCGAAGAATTTTAATTATAAATCTTCGCGTATACGGGAAATACGTGATATCGTTCGTCGCATCGCTCCCGTACGTTAACAATTAATATATTTTTAATTCAATGACAATTCATCGACTGTAATATTCCGATTCGTCGAATAGTTATTTATTACGCGCTTAATGAATATGTCCGATAATTGAAGAACAACTGTTTTCCAACGATTTATAAATTAATAACACGTTTCCAAATAATCGTTTGTATTATTCCAAACTGTGATTACACGTTTCCGTTCCGTTATTATTTTTATAACTATATATATATATATATACACGTTTATTCCTCTTCTTCGTTATTTCGAATAAATCGAATAATTTTTTTCGCGGATCTCTCTTTTTTGATTCGAGGTTAAAAAAAAAAAAAATTATAACGCGTGGAATTCGACGAGAAATATTATTTTATCGGTATTCGTTCTTACCTCGTATCAACAACGCTATAAGCATGGCGTAGGGGAAAAGAGCGGTGAAGTAAACGATTTTTCCAATGGATTGGACGCCACGCATCAAACACAAGAAGCAGATTATCCAAGCGAGGGTCAGACATCCTAACAATTCCCATCTCACGCCTCCGAAGTGTTCCCACGTAGCTCCTCGTATACCAAGCACATAGTCGCTAGATTCGATAATATCTATTACACATTTTTTTTTTTCTTAAGTATTAGCAATTTTCACTAGACCGAACGAAAAAATTTAAGGTTATACACGTAGAGACGCGAAACACATAAACGTGTATAAACGAGAAAGGAAAGAATAGTTTGGAACGTTTAAAATTCATTACGATTATATTAGATAGAATATACGACGACATACTTGAAATATTCCTCCGACGAAAGGATCCGTGTGTAAAGGTTTCGAAGGAGTTCCACTTTGCCAGCTTTGAAACAATGCGTGATGTTCCCATCCTCGAAATCGAAGCTCCGGCATACGTGGCTGGCCGATATACAACTCTTGTTGTAAAATATCGTTTCCGGATCGTCCGTTTGACATTGAATCTCTTGAAGCCCGCTGTAACAATCTACGCGAGTCGGCATTACGGCTTTATGCCCCATATCCAATATCGTTGTACGATAATTAGGAAACATCAAAGGCTTTCAAAGGCTATCGCTGATTGAAACGAAATAGCTGTCGTTTACAGAATACGATGCGTCGTAGGGACCCAACGTATGGCTCGATATTGCGACCTCGATATATACGCGTATATACACATATACACATAAACATACACATACCGGCGGACGCACACCTATGTATATACGCGTGTAGTATATCCACGCTGCTACTTCGTTACCTCGATCGACCAGAGACAATTACGCTACCGCTTTGTTCCTCTCCTCCGTATTTATTATTAAAGAGCAATTTATTTATTTATTTATTTTATCTCTACCGCAGGGATTTTCGGTTTTCGAGCCTCGATGGTCGAGAGAATACCACGATCGTTCATTCGACGACACGCGTTGAAAGAGTAACGCGAGTAAACGACTTACCGACTTATGGTGAAGTAGAGACGTAGAGAATGTGCTGGAAAATTAATATATCGACTATCCAAATTAATATTCTATAAGTTTTCCAGGATTTTGACGCGAAGTTTATTACCGAAACGAATTGGGGAAACAAGCACGAAACGAAAATCGACTTGAACCAAAGATTTGACGAGCTTTCAACGAGTTATCAACGAGATTCACCGATGTCGAGCTTGGCATGGAATTATACATCGTAACGCGATACCCGAGAGAGGCTTGTCGATATATAGGCTTTTCGGCTCTATACGTAATAGTGAAACAGTAGCTGTAATTCGGCTGGGATCGTGACCAAACCCGTACCATTCCCGTATAAATTGACCTTTATTGATCTTAACGGCTAAGTTTCCGGATGTCATCCATTTATGCATTATAATTGCAATTTACGAAAATAATTCGAAAAAGGTTTTTGGAACGATTAACGGTACAATAGACGCGTTAAATTTTTGCTGCGCGTATGCGAATACGTAACTCGCGAAATTTATGAACGGGAAAAAACTTAAGGTTCGTTAACGGGAAAAATAATTGTGGTTCAGCCTATTATATCAGAAATATCTATACGATTACATTCGAACGTTAATTTAAATATTATAATTATTTTATGATTTTGCATCCTAGCAAACTATACAATAATTTACATTTTCCTATCCATTCTATACAACGATAAAATGATTTCAAATTTATAGCGCGACAATGTTGACCGCAATGCGGTGCTTCCATTTCGAAACAATGATATTGTTGTTACTCTCTCTCTCTCTCTCAATTTCTTCAATTAGTGATTTATTACGTCCAATTTGGTGGAAATTTCGCGTTACATAAAGAAAATAAAAAAAACACGATAATTTACGAAATCAGAAGCAGACAAGCTAGACAAAGTGGAAAAAAAAAAAAAGTAAAAGAAGAATACTAATCTAATGTGAAAAAATCCACGTCAAAGAATCATAGAAACGATTATTTCGATGCGATCGGAAAAGTGTCGAATCGTCCATTCGTGATAAAAATGGATTCTTTACAACGATACCTGTATTGATGTAGATGATAGGTGGTCGGCGGTCAGTGGTCGCGTCGATGGTCGTCTGCCGATGAAAGTTGTAATAAATTAAAAAATAAACGGCTCGGCTTTACTGTATCGTAAGAAGATTTCTTTTTTTTTTCATTCTCTTAAATAACGAATCACGTGCGTGTATCGCGTGTGTATACAAATACAAAGGAACGCAATAATTTATATACTTTGAAACTTTGAGGATTAATTTCTTCTCTTCTAAATATTCGATTTCACAAAATGGTGGAACAAACGTCATTTGTACACGAATGGGAAATGAGCGTTGATACCGGATATCGATAGATCTCGAATTTTGATTGTATAACACAACCGGGAAGAGTTTTTAATTCAAAGTTCAACAATTAAAACTGTCGAAACAATTTAGCGGAGAAATTTTTTGATCAATCCTAGTTTCCCACCGATCGCGATCCCATCGTTATTTCTAGAAATAGTCATAGTCACGGGCGGAAATTTCGTATTTTTCGTGGTTCGGAGATGGAAATTTTTAAATGCAATGGAAATTGTTCGGGAGGGGAAAAAAATAAAATCATTTGAAAAAGTACGTTACCTTGGATCGGAAAAAAAGAAAAAAAAGAAAAAAAAAAATAAAGGAAGAAAAAAAATGGATACAAAATTTTTGATACACGATGAGTCGAGTTCGATAATTAAATAACAGATAAAAAAATCAATTTGATTGTCGTGAAAAAAATGAATCGAAATTAGATATCTCTTTTTTTAGAATATTATTCTCAATAATATCACGCGTTTAAGTAAAAATTGATCGTTTCTCTGCTCGTTCTCTGTTGTTATTGTCGTTGTTGTTGTTACGTTCTCGCAATTCCGAAAATCCGAAATTCATAATCGTTAATTCCCCCCTCCCGTGTGTTTATTTATTTTCTCCCCTCCTCCCCCTCTGTATCGTTGGAATTTAATACCTGGTAATGGATTATATTATCACGGTATACACGAAATAATTTCGGAAATCAATGGAAGAAGGAAGTGATAATTCGGCGCAAATATTATTATACCCGTTGCTGTTGAAATTTCTGTATTTCGATATATTTTCCCTCCTCCTCCCCTCCCCTCCGTTTATCCGAAACCGAATCGACGAGGAGTCGATCATCGTCGATCAAAGCACCGATCGATTCGCGCGAAAAAGAAAAATTTTTCGAAGAGAAAAGGTTGAGTGTAAAATTTGAGGATCGTTATTAGCGTTTATGGGAGGGAGGGGGAAAAATGGTCGGTATCGCGATAAATCGTCACGAGCGCAACGGGAAAGGAGAGACGTAAAGCGGCGCGCAACGATACGAAGGGAAGGGAAGGGAAGGGAAGGGAAGGGAAGGGAAGGGTAGCGAGGAGAATATTTTCTCCGTGTTCCGCGCGCGGAGCGTGGAGAAATTGAATTTCGAAGGAACGAGCCGTTCGTCATTCGATCGTTTAAAACGGTTCTACGACCACTTGGGGCTTTATGGGGGCGATAAAATACGCGTATGGCGCGGTTACGCTACGTTACGCTAAATAACAAGTTGAACGGGAGCCGCGCGGGTGGAGGGGAGGGGAGGGGGGGGCGTTTTCTAAAATTTAACACACGGGAGAAAGGTGATGGCCGGTTTGTTATTTTATCGGTGTACTTACGGTTCGTGTTGAAATCGTTGTCGCAGTAGGCCCAACTGAGCTTCGGCAGGAACGAGAGGAACGTGTAGAAGAGTGTCCAGGCAACGATCACCATGTAGTAGACCATTACGAGCAAAATGACGACCAGGGTGCAATAACCGAGGCCCTCGAGTGCCGGCGCCATACGTTTGAACGCCTCGTTAGGGCCGAGTCCGGAATACTGTCCAACAGCCAGTTCCAAAAAAAATATCGGTAATCCCATGGTTATCAGCATTAAAACGAACGGAATTATAAAAGCACCTGGAACCAGACCACAAAACGACTAGGCGTACTTTGATAATCTATAGCGGGAAAACTGTAGCGGGGGGAAGGATTATTATGCGTGTGTGTAATAGTTTATTTCGATCGGGAAAAGCGAAAGAAAGTTTGAACGATAAAATGGGGGAGGGGAATGAATTTGTTGCATCGTATAATAATTTTTTTATTTACGCGACGAACGTGTTTTGAAAATAATAATCTTTACCTTTGCATCGTCGCGTTTACTTTTAATTCGCGCTTCGTATTGTTTATCGTTCGCGTGTGAAGCGTAGTAAAAAAAAAAAAAAAGAAAAAAAAAAGAAAAAAAAAACAGGGAGAGAAACAATCGAATCATCCGTATTCGTTCTATAATTTAACAGCTTTAATTTTTCACGCGCGTTTCTGTTAATGTTATCAACCGTTGGCAAACTCGCTTGTCTAATCTAACCAACGAAAGAAACGAGAGATGACGAGACGACGTTGTTAAAACGTGTTCAATTGAAATTATCTTCCCCAATTAAAACGGGGTATTCTTGACTTCGATCAATGTCCCGTTTCACGCTCGCTATCGAGTGACGAAACAAACGGATAAATGTATATACATATATATATTTATATATATATACACATATACGCGCGAGAAAATGAAGTGGATTTATCGTGCGGTTCGAACGAATACTAATTAAAAGTGTTATCGTTTCCCCGGCGCTCTGATTAACGCGACAAAATACATTCCACGGAAGAGAGAAAGGTTAAAAATAGCGGGCAGCCGGGTGGCGATACTTCCTTTGGTCGTCTTTCGTTCAGACCACAGGCGAAGAACAATGAAGAGAGCCAAGGGCCACGTAAACGAAACTAAAAGAACAAAACGACGAGAGTGGAGTGGAAAATAGAATAATTAAAACCCAAGTGTTTGGGATATATATATATATATATAATACGGTGAGCCAACCTTTCTCTCTCTCGGCATTTTGCAAATAAACCCGGCCTAGAGTCGAGCGA
>NW_006263748.1:222234-241371 GCF_000469605.1 Apis dorsata | reverse complement strand
CTCCACCTCCGCTCCGTTCCCCTCCTTCCCTCCCTCTTCCCAGATTTGTTCTTTTTCCGCGAAAACGAGCGGGTACAAGGATAAATCATCCCGCGTAATCCAGTAGTTCGTTTGCCAACCCGTGACCGTCTCTGTTTAGAGAGCAGCACGAGCAGACCTTTTTTCCCCCGAATGGAAAAATCGCTCCGTACAAGCAAGCTCCGCTGTGCGCTAGGCTACGCGCCATCCGTACCATACGTATATACGTATATACATATATATGTATATATATGTACATATACATACGTACCACCGCCATTACGATATACAAGGTAAGGGAAACGCCAAACATTGCCAATGCCAACGGCATACCCGATGCAGGATAGAACAAACTCGATGGGATTGGCCCAGCTACCACGTTCGGGATCCTGCTCCAGCTCCACCAAGGCACCGCCGACTCCGAGAGAAACCCTCTTCCTCTGCCAATAACACGGGTTACCTTATATTTGCATCGTATAAATCATCGGCGACGGACGACGAGTTTGGAGGGAGTGAAAGAAACAGAGGGAGGGAAAGAGAGAGAGAGAGAGAGATAAAAAGAGAGAAAGAAGCGGGGCCCTTAAAAAAGGCGTAGGGAAAAATAAGGGGTTAATCGGGTAATTTAATCGAGTATAATTTATTCGATGCGGAGCATCGCCCGCGTAACGGCACGAGCATCGCTACAGTTTAATCTATTCGCGCGGTAAACCAGGAACAGATAAGATCGGACGAAACGCTGTTCTTTTCCGCCGCGCATGGTCGATCCCGTTGTTTTGTCGGCGCATCAAGACGCACGCGAACTCGGTTACATTACCCCACTTAGGACGAAGCCTTTACGCCGCGATATCTTCTATCGAGCGAGACTTTATGCATCGATGGAAAGAAAGAAAGAAAGAAAGAAAGAAAGAAAGAAAAGAACGATATACATCTTTCTACGTAGAATTACTTTACGGTAGAATTTCTTGAACGAGAAACGTTTCTTTCTATTACTCATCTAAGATAAGCTACTTCGTACGTACGCGATTTCATTCGTCAGATGCGGCACTGTTTCGACCAACGGGCCTCCCTATCTTTTACGACTCGTACTCGATCTCGTTTCGCGAGCCACGTCTCCTACCATCGATCCCTTGATCCGGGTGTATTAGTGGACAGAATTTCGAAGTGAATATATCCCGTAACGCGGGCATTGGGAATGTCCCAATGGGAACGGCCATCTACGTCCACGACATCTGACAGCCCATTCTCGAACGACTTTCTCTTCTCTCTCTCTCTTTCTCCCTCTTTCTCACTCGAGCTCGAGACGACGAAAGCGAGACGACAGTCCTTACCTTGCACGTTTTCTCCTTGGCCTCCGTCATGGCGGCGATGGAACCCGGCGCGAAAAAGAAAATATCGCGAGGCGGTGTGACCGATAGATGCCTCGTCGCGTTCTGACCTATCTCCGCGTCGATTAAACGACTATATAACGCGAGATATCGAGATAATCGACAAAACAACATTATCGAACAAGTGGATACCATCTCGTAGTAGCATCGCATTACAAAACCGTCGAGCTCGCGACGCATGTGTCTCCATCTCGCTTCTGACATCCCCACCCCTTCCCCCCTCCGTTCCAACGAGTAAGAGGCGGTGTTTAAAAGTCGGGTTTGCCTCGTCACCTTTTCGCCTCCTTCCTTTTTTTCTTTTCTCTTTTTTCTTTCTTTTTTTTTTTCGAATTCCCGTCCAAACGTCGATATCGTGGCGCGCGATCCGAAAGTTATTGAACCGCGCTCACGAGGAATCGGCGGAGCACAGCGTTCACGTTCGAGCGTCGCGCGATAAAAGCGTGACGGGAATGTTTGGACAGCTCCCGTTCGCGGCGATACGATCGAGCTACCGAGTCGACGTGATAAAGCGACGCGGTGTCGCGATACGCGAATCGAATTCGCGCGTATCCGGTGTTTAACAAATCGATTCGGAAATCTTTCGCTTTCGAAAAGGAAGAAGAGGTGCGCGCGTATTTTCACGTTGTGTTTCACGTAATCGTATTTTCGATTAGATATAAAGATAAATATAATTGGCTCGAAATTTTTTGTGAAATTTCTTCGTTCGAGACGAGGTGCAAAGCGAGACAGAAAATGTTAGAAAGATCCTTATTTATATTCCTTATATTTGGAATGGTATTTGATGAAAGGATTATTTCGATATTCTTTTCTTTTTTTTTTTTAAATTTAAAAAATACATTAAAGTATCAGAAGCTACTTTAATATTTGTACGTCATACTTTTTCAAGATTTATGTGATTAAAACGATGCGATACGATGATAATTTTAATCATTTTGATGGTATCAACGACGGTATTATCGATACTATAACAAAAATATTTTTCATCGGTCAACTACTTTTTTCTTTTTTTTTTTTAAATTTAAAAAATACATTAAAGTATCCGAAGCTACTTTAATATTTGTACGTCATACTTTTTCAAGCTTTATGTGATTAAAACGATGCGATACGATGATAATTTTAATCATTTTGATGGTTTCAACGACGGTTTTATCGATACTATAAAAAAAATATTTTTCATCGGTCAACTCCTTTTTTTTTTTTTTTTTTTTTTTTCATATCAGCGATTTATTAACCGCGAGAAAAATTACACGATTCAATTTCTCGCTTGGCTTCTCGCTAATTTCAAAAAACAGTGGCGAATGCGTAATTTTCCAAACTATTTACGGTTTTACAAGGATGAATGGCAGCTACTTGAAGTTCCAAAAGTTGAATTCACAAGATGAAAGAATGTCGAGAATGGGAAAAGTGGCATGCCATTTTATCGCGGCAAAACTTTGGCTACGAGAGGGGGGAAAAAAAAAAAGAAAAAAAAAAAAAAAAAAAAAAAAAAAAAAGAAAAAGAAGAATTCCATATCCGGTGAAAGAAACGGGAGAAGATGATCTCCCTATCTGTTCGATCGCGCAACAGCGTCTCGCTGAGAGAAGGGTTTTGAACAAATCTGTTCCATCGAGTTGCAAACTTGTTTTACCCGAGACCACCTCTATTTCCGCCGATCGCCAAACAAAAATTGTGGTTTACGCTTTGATACAAAGATTTGACTTTCACGAATTATGCAATCGTATATTGATATCTCTAAATGGAAGATTTATCCACGTGGCCAATATCGCGTGTATAAAATTTCGTGAAACAGAAGAGAGAAGAAATTGGTTATATAGAAAATTGTGCATAGAAAATACGTAAAATTAGAGAGATTGAAAGAAACTCGAATCTATTACTTAATTCCATATTGTTAAAATCATTGTGAATTTTAATTTCCAGTCGTGCACGTCGTGGCAAGATTACCTATTATGGTGCATGATAATTTTTGAATTTTTTAAACGAGTTATTTTCGACTCCATTCCGCCCTACATACAAATTTATAACGTTATATTTTCGTTATGCATTGCCACTAAGAATATTCTACAACGATGTCTATATATAATGTAAAAGCTATTTATGATACAATTTGTAATCTTCGGAATACTTGTTATTTAAAATTTGTTATGCAAAAATCTATTTCATCAACGAAAGATCTGTATAGACCTTCTGTAATAGGAGATATAACGTTCAAAGTTTTGAAGGGAAGCATTTTGAGGAGAAATTTTTATACTTTATTACATTTTCATACTTTATACTTTGAACGATATAAATATAAATTGTTGTAAAAATACGTTTACGAATAAACTTATGAACGATGATTATGATGAATCGTTTTTTTAATGAAACACAACAATATCGTTGTACAAGTTATCTCTTTAAAATTTCCGTAGAAATCGATAAGAATATTGAATGATTGCAAAAATTCTTAATATCTCAACATCTAATTTTGTAAAAAATATTAATTATGTTTACGTGTTGGAAAAGATTATATATAAAATTTGAACAGGAAAATCCTCTTTACCAGACGGTTAATGAAACCTTCATTTGTCATCGTTACATATTTCCTTCCTTAATTTCTCAGATCAGAAGAAAAAAAAAAAAAGAAAAGAAAAAAAATAAGAGGACGCGATAACAAAATGTAACTCTCTGATTTCTTAGTTTACCTCTATAAAAACACCAAAATTGTATAAATTGCAATTACTTTCGAGTAGCGTATCTAAGGAGAAAAGGTTTAATAAAGCTCGAACAGCTCGATCAACAACAGAAAGTTAGTCGACAAATAAAAGAAGGAAGACTTCGACTTACAGTTTAATCTGGTTTCTTTAACGCAACACGATTCCAAGATACGATCTACCAAATGAAAGGAGAAACGTTAAGTTCGTTGTTTAATCCTGACGTGACATGAAACTATCGTTTTCACAAATAAGAATAAAATAATAACCCTCAGGTTCGATGAAATTACGATATAAACAACAAAAAGGTGAAAATTTCATTGTTCATGAAGCATAACTTGTGTTTCGATTTCGATCAATTTCGAAAGGACGTGTTAAAAAGATGGGAGAAGGGAGGAAAGAGGGACGATAAGCAAATAAGCGAGCGAGCGAGCGAGCGAGCGAGCAGTCAAACAAACAAACAAACAAATAAACAAATGAACGAACAAGAATGCAAACAAACGGGCAAACGAATAAAAATCCAAAGCTCGTGGTTGTTATTGCGATTCACAACGACGTAATATCGTCGACAAAAGCGATATATCTAGTACTCTCTGTCAATACACGGCGTTAGTTTATCGTAGGCTGCTTTATTGCGACGTGATTGTGTGCTCGACTGCCATATGGTTCAGACCTCGAGAGGAGATGAGCGAATTTCGTCGCGCGCAACCACTTCTTCCCCGCGAAAAAGCGTAGACAATAAGCTCGCGACAACGTGACGACGCTCGAAAACGTGTTTTGCGTGATATAAAAATATTCATGGGTATATTATCAGTCGAAGTCTGATCAGTGAGTAATAATTGGGCGAAAAATGTTCGCGTGATGACGCACAGTGAAAAGTGTTTATAGGTTAAGTTCGAGACCTAACCAACAATAATAAACGTGAAAGACACGCGATCAATAAACGGCGATAAATCGAAGTGATCCTATGCATATTATCCGGAATGAATATGGAATTAACAGAAATGTAATCAGAAATGGGAATGCTATTGCGCAAACTTGATAAGCTTATAACCTCGATCAGTAGTGTACTAATCTTGTCTGCGTGGATCTGTACGTGTACCGTTTTAAACTTACTATTTCAAACGCTTGGCCAATGGCCGATTATATTACGCGAATACGTAAACCTTTATGCAGGAAGCTGAAACCGTATGATACACTCGAAACAGCCAGTTGAACGCGCGCTGCATGCGTTCGTTTGATTTACAGCCATTGGGTCATTGTTATCGAATCATTCCAGTAACCAACGCGTACGATCGCTCGTTTCACGCGGCGATATTTTTATCGTACATCATTTTTCCCTTGTCAAAGATGCGTGAGCGCGTAAACCAGCGTGATTACACGTGTATCGAAAATTTTCCTAACCAAAGAATGAGAGAGAAATTGGCCAATATCGGGATGAAGAGAAAATCTATAAAATAATTGGCGATACGTTTATCCGAATAATGATTTGTGCATCGTAGGAATTATCGATAACCGATATTATGTTGTTAATTACTTATTTATCTTGTTATCGTTCGACGAAATTCGTTTCATTTCAATTTCACCAGTATAATCGATAGTATTTCTAACCTTCACTTATGGCTTCCGGTCTCTTCCGCAATGGGCTATGTACATACGTATATCATCTATAATTTGTTATCCTCTATTATTCTACGATCCCGTTTACACTGTATTTATTTGTATAGCGTCGTTCGCATAGATATCGCATGATTACGAGATAAAGTTTTCCTCCGGATTGGTTGACTTTAGCTTTCTCTCGACTCTATTTTAACGTTTGGAAAATCAAATGACGCGCTTGATATTGGAGAGCTTCGAGCGAAAAACAATGCAGCGAGCTCGATGCTCATTTATAGCGGTATCGTAAAATATTAATAAAAGTGGTCGAAAAGATAATCGAAACCAAATTTTGGTCAACGGTTTATGTCTGGTAATAATGTTTAGCACGGTAATTCGAATATCTATTTTTCGAAAATAATTATCGGTTTAATCGGTTAATAATTGAAATAGTTCATGTTATTATTTCTATTTTTCGATTATTAATTCTTGTTCTATTGCTGTTATTATTTATTATTGGCTTTATTATTGCAATATCGATAAATTTAGCTGCATACAAAAATTATTTAAAATTATTTACCACGAAGAGTGATCAACGATCAATCAGCGAATAAAAAATTCATATTAAAAAATCAAGTATTTCTATTAAAAATATGTCTGATATAAATACGCAATTATAATATAATATATAATATATATTGCATATATAAAATTTAAAAAAAATTTAAAAAAAATCGAATCGAATGAAATCAATTAAGATTTCTAATCTATGAATTAGAAAACTAAAAAGAAAACTAATCAAATATCAAAGCCATCTTTTGAGCGCGAGAGTTTTACGGATCAAATATAGAAGAAGGAAAGGAAATAGTGAGAGAAGGACAGAGATAGGATAAAAATGTTGAAATTAGCGCCATCTCTAGAGTGCCGCAAATGAAACTCGATACACAAGGATAGAAAATAATAGAAAAGGATAGAAATAGAATAAGAATTAACCAATAGCGCCATCTTTTGAATCCTGGAAGTACCTCTTCAAAGAATCATCTTTCTAAAAATTCTCAAGAGATAGCGCTAATCTTAAATTCTTACTCTATCTTATCCTACTTTTAAAAAGATATCATTAGTATTGAAGAGATGGCACTATTAGTCAATTCTTATTCTTGATTTCAGTTTCGTTGACATTCGTGGCATTCTGTAGATGACGCTGCTTTCAATATTTTTACCTTATCTCTGTCTTTCTCTCAGTATTTTTTTTCTATATTTGCTTCGTTGTATGGTTCGTTGTATCTTCGTCTGTAATCAAACGTCGTTCGAAGTGAATGTATTGATGTATTGATAACAATGTACATATATATATTTTGATGAGCCATCTTTCGTAAAAAACTTATATCGCTATGCAATCATCAATAAACAATTGATTGAATATTTTGACAACAATAAAGAAACCAAAAACGATACATTAAGATTATGACAATTCACAATTTATATATATTTTCCAAAAATGGAACATTGCTATATTATGCAGAATGGAATAGATTAAATAAATCTGGGATCACAAAAGCAGAGGTATGTACGAATGGATATATAAAAATTATTATTTTAAAAATTATTAAATATATACTATATAATTCTTCTAACCTTTTTAAACAATATCTACAATATCTTATGTAAAAATTTATAAAAGTAATTTTTTTCATTATTCTTTAAATTAAATTTATTATTATATTATTGTATTTATTATTAATATTATTGTATCATTAATAATATTAATGTAGTATATATTTTGTACAAATTTAGGAAGCAAAATTAATGTATGGAATGTTATTCTCCATAAAGTCGTTTGTAAGTAAAATTTCGCCATTAGATCCAAAAGAAGGATTTTTATATTATAAAACTAGTAAATATACGTTACATTATTTTGAAACTCCATCTGGATTAAAATTTGTATTAAATACTGATAATGTTACACAAAATGCTAGGGAATTATTACAGCAATTATATAGGGAGGTGAGTACAATAATTTTATTACTATATTATTATGTAGTTTATTATATAGAAATACATAGAAAAAACAAAGTCAATTTTTTTACAGGTTTATTTAGAATATGTTGTAAAAAATCCTTTATGTCAATTAAATGAACCTATTCAAAGTGAATTGTTTAAATTAAAAGTTGATGAATTATTTAAAAAATCTCCCTTGTTTTTAAGTAGATCAATATAGAGATCTATTTATTACATATATAAATATAACATATTTCAATATAAAAATGGTTGATTATTTATTTATTCAAATTTAATTTCATAATACAATCAATTGTTAAATATTGAATATTAAAAATATGAAAAACTAAAACAAAAATTATGTATAATAAAAATATTTTTATAATTTTAGTAAATATTAACTTACAATATTTCTCCTTCGTCGTATTTAAAAATTTACATTTATCATAAAACAAACAATTGTTTACAATACATTTTTGTAATATGTACTACTGTGATTTTTATATAAAATGTACAATGATTAAAAAAATTTGAAAAAAATTAATATTTATAATTTTTCTAAGATATT
Source organism: Apis dorsata (assembly GCF_000469605.1). Classification (NCBI taxonomy): domain Eukaryota; kingdom Metazoa; phylum Arthropoda; class Insecta; order Hymenoptera; family Apidae; genus Apis; species Apis dorsata. The sequence goes on along the minus strand of NW_006263748.1, from coordinate 233,115 downwards.
TGTATTAATACGTTAAAATTGCACTGTTCAACGAGAGAGCTAAATATAGTTTATAAATATGTATTTAAATCATTATTTGAAATACGTAAAAATATTAATAAAAATGTAAACATTTTAAAAATGTTTCTATGTTAAATTTGCTGATTTATATGCTATTTATATATAATCGAAATATAAACTGAAACATATTTCGTACCATGCACTAGTAAATCTAGAGCACATATGGTTCATTATATACTTTATTTAATTAAAACACATATCTATTATTATTTATATATAAAGATCATATGGCAGCTTAATGTCATATTTCACAATTTTTGAATCCGTATTTCTATCTCCTTTTTTTTTTCGTATAACTCTCGTTCGTAGATATGACATTAGCTTATTATAAACATTAGCAAAGTTATTATTTACGAACAAGAAATATATATATTGAGATAATAATTTTACACAATTATGTACACGTTTAAGTTCTTAAGAACTTGAAATCAAAAGTAAAATAAAACGTAAAATTATTAAAACATGATTACAATGTTCCTTACTATGATTGTTAGTCATTTTTCATTAGCATTACAATATGAATATATCGGCAAGAAAATCAAATCAAAGTTTTTGATATGCCTAACAAAGCACCTGAAATTAGTATATATAAATCACTGGTGTTAATAATAAATAAGTATAAACTTAAGATAATAAACTACTATACCTTTTTTATAATATTCTTAATTTCTTCTTCTAAAACATTGTAACATTCTCTGACAAGACATATTCATTGTCTTCAGATACATAAATTATTTTATATTTTCATCAAGGGATAACATTTAAAAAATGTTCATGTACAAAGGTTTTTACGATACTTGTACAGCTGGAAATATGATCGAAATGGACAAATGTATCATACAAAGAAAATAATAATTGTTGTTTGGCGTAAAATGCAACCATAAAGCTTTATAACTTTTTCATGTTACATACAGTTATTCTATACGTATATGTCATATCGCATGAAAATTTTAATTCTGTTGCAGAGTTTTATCGTAGAAAAATTTTAAAGGATTCGATATTTCTATTTATGAATATTGTGTTTTGAGTACGAGAACAAAATTTTTCGCGTATAATAATATTCGCCTATGCCCAAAAGGCAAACGTTGACATAGAAGAAAAATCTGTATTAAATTAATTTGCAACTTTTTTGTAACAAATTTGAGGCCTGTGAGTATATATATAGCTATACACACATACGTACATGACATATATTTATACGCACGCATTTCTAAAATATGAACGCACATATTACTTACTTCGATGTACTTTGCCATGCAAAGATAGACTTCATTTGTTCCCTCTATTGCATTCATAACATGTATACATGGTGTGCATAAATATAGTAAATTCGGCATTAATCCACGCACGCAGTGTACATTTAAATACATATATACACACATATGTGAATACGCATCTATCTACGTATTTCGTATTTAAAGGACGCACATATTACATAAATGCTCAGTCTTTTTTCTTTTAAGAGCGTAAATCTTCTTCTACATTATTTATACTACATCCTTTGTCGGAAGATGTCAAGAAACGTGCACCGTTGTTCTGTACCATTACAGGAAATGGTTCTTCTATCACCGATAATCGCTTTTCCCGATCTGTAGAAGCTGTAGAATTATAAAAGAAAACATTTCTCAAAGCAGCGACGTTAACCCGTTCCCATGATACATTATCTTCCGTCAACGAGTCAGCCTTCGATTCGCCATTAGAACTTCTGCTGAAAGTAAATAAATATTATAATTGGTAATCGATAAAATTAATCAATCAATTTTTCTAATTTCAATCAATCAAAATTATCTTTCGTACTTTGTACTCTTTTGACCACTTGTGTCTTGTTCTATCTCTTTGTTACGTTTACGTCTTCCAGAAGTTCGATTATTCACTCCACACGTGCTAACAATTCCTTCTTGATCCGCTTCGATGAAACTAACATGATCATCGAATCGGACACGTTCAGAACTTTCGTCTTCTCCACAAACAGTCCAATTACTGGAATCACTACATTGACGATCTAACGTTGGCTTGCGTCGAGCACGTTTCGCTAAACCAGGTGCTACTTCTTCGAGAGAACTCAAAGATGTAGCTTGACCTGCCGAATCCATATGACCTCCTGCAATAGAGCTTGTTCCTTGTTCTCCTTCGGTACTTCTGCCACCGCTAATTGAACTTCCATCCATCTAAACAATAAGCAAGTTTAAATTTTCATTATGATAAAAAGATTAATTGTTATATTACAAACAGAAGAATTCAAATACTTTAAAATTTAGAACAGAGCCTGCTAGAGCTCTCGTGGAAGCTGCGCCATCATCCAATGCAATAGATGCGTTTACAGATTTCTCTGATAAACTGGTTGCGGCAGACGCTGTTTCACTACACAAACTGAAGCGTTGAGTAGATGTCACATCTGCTTGAACTTCCAATCTAATTTTAGATATAAATATATACGTTTTTAATAATTGCAAATTATATAAATGAGAAAAAAATATATATATATTTTTTACCTTTGACCTCCTGGAAGAACACTAGAAGCTATACTTCCTGCAAGGCTAGTACCAGCAACGGCTACATTACTGGCACTCTCACGGTCGTTTTCACGACCTAATTTTTCCAAATGACTACCACTACCTAATGAAAGTGAAGCTTCTCCTATCGAAGGATTACCGCCACGATGACTTGCAACATCAATCGATGCTGCATCTACGATAATAAGAATTATATTTTTCTCTCTCTCTTTTCATTTAATCTAACTGATTTAAAATCAATTTGAATTATATATTTACCACCACCGTTGCGAACACTCAGAGAACCCATAAGTTCATTTTCGTCATCGAAATCAAATCTTACACCTGTACCATTTGTCGAAACACCACAACCTCCACTTCGACAAAGAGAAACGGGGACTACACCATAAACGTAAAATAATAAAATTGGTACGCCAATACCTACGGCCAATCCAGCTAATATGGGCGAAACTAAAACCTGTAATGATGATCCTAAATTAGGAACAATATTTTTATTAATCTTACAAAAATTCAAATTTTAAAGAAATTTATATTATTATTTATATTTATTATTCAATCATTCATCAATTCAAAAATAATGACGAAGTAAGTAAATATTAATATATATATATATATTAACGAGAAACAATTAATAATAAAAATATTGCAAATTTTCGATTATAATTCATAATTTCATGTTGAGGAATGTATAGTGAAATTAAAAACTATATTTTTTCTTTAAAATTAATTCTTTTCAGAAAAAACGTAGTAATTAAGAAAATTTTTTAAATATTTAATATATTCAATTATATTATTTAAAATATGCAATGTCTTAATTACTTCGACTTAGCATTCTTTTTTTTTTTTGTTTAAATAATTATACGCGTATCAATTTGAAAATGCGACAAACTTCTAGAACAGTCTTCAACGTGTCCAAAAAAGGAAACGAAAGCAGCAAAACAAAAATATCAAGCAAAATCGAAGGGAGAGGTTGGCGGTAGAAATAAATATATCTCGGCCAGCCGTGAAACTTGTCATGATGAGCTGAAAGATTACTGGCACACGGCGATCCGTTTTCTAGATTTCCATCAAGCGTAGAAAGGAACGTGAGACAGCGAAAGAGGAGACAGAGAAAGGTGCATGGCGAGCAGAAGGTGCGGGAGGTGCGGAAGGAAGGATATTGATCGACGGTAGGAGTGCGCGCATGGGAAATCCTCTCTTTGTCCCACCCTGCGGCCTGCATCCACCTAGGTGGCTCACGATGGAACGTGCATCGTGTCAGTCGGTACTTTAAGATCCACACTACGCTACGATCATAAACGGTCCGACGAATAGAACGTTGGGGAAGTCGGTTGGTGCTCTGCGCCAAGGGTGTGTCGTGCTGTGGACACTGTGAGCCCCGATGAGAAAACGTCGAACTACGCCGGCCCGAACGTTCAAGGACCGGTCGGCGTAACAGGAAGTAGAAGGGACACGCGACGAATCCATTCGTTTTATTAGTGATTTCACCAACTCTTCGCATACTTACACACGACAAGCTCAGATGTGAACAGTCAAATAGGCGGACGTTTTGCATGTGTATCGTTCATAGGAGTGTATATGTCGTTTATTGGCATTGATTGGGGACAATAGACACGCAAAACGTCACAAGCACGATACACATACACTTTCTCTCTCTCTCTCTCTCTCTCTCTCTCTCTCATCTGTTTTTTTTCCCCCCGTTTCCTTTCAACACGGCCATCATTGATATCATGGTTGTTAACCGTCATTAAACTAATAGAATAAACAAAGGAAAGAAAAAGAGAGGAGGAAAAGAGACAGAGACAGACAGAGAGGGCGAGAGAGAGAGAAAGACAGACAGAAGAAACGAAACCATGGCGAATTGGGATTGGGAAGATACCGATTGGGATTGGGAAGATACAGAAGAATCTTCCTGCGGAGAGGAGCAGAATCAGATAGAATTTAACAAGGAGTGGCTCGGTGGTGTTCTAAAGGAATTTCACAAAGAACCGGTTAGTTTTTCGGTATATAAACTATGATTTACAGCTAACAGTTGTCTGTTTTTGTACGACATCAGTTTAAACGGCCTATAAATGCTTTATTAGCAATGAAAATGTAACCCAATTAAAAGATTTGTAGCGTATCGAGTATTCTTGAATTGCTTGCAAATTAACCCATCATATACACAGGTCACAATAAGCGAATGTAATGTAAGTCCCGGCTGTACGAGTAATGAAAGCGCGCTGAGTGATATTATGCGTCTTAAAATCAAGTATATGTTGAACGACACGAATACTACGCAAGATTTGTCCGTAATCGTGAAAGAGCTTCCAAGAGATCCGATAAATCGTTTTTTTGTTATCGAAGGCCAATTCGATCTTCGGGAAATTAAATTTTATACACAGGTAAGCGACCAATTAATATAATAGTGCTCGTTTTAGCATCCGATAGCATCGAATTCAGATGTTTTAAATAAGTGATTTGCGAATTCAATTTAAATGAAAAAGAAGACGGGTGTGAATCTTCAGTGTGAAATTTCGTTCAACAGTTTATCAAATATTTGACATATTTGAAGCTTCGAAATCTCATTTCCAAGAATAGTAGAAGCGGATGCTAAAGGATGCGCTATATATGTTATTGTGTTATTGTTATATCAATATTTAATTATTTTATCTAATAAATAATAATTTGTATTTTGTTTACACTAGGTAATGCCCGACCTAAAAGAATTTCAAAAGAAACAACTAGCATCTCAAGGAAATAAATCGGACATCGAAATTCTTCTGTCAGTTCCAGTATGCTATTTTGCAGATTATACACCAGCTGATGAATCAGGCGATAAGCCCACAAAACCAGAATCAATTTTGGTATTGCAAGACCTTCGTGATTCTGATTTTCGAAATATTAAATTTCGTGAAGGAATGACATACGATCAAACTAAAATTGCATTAGAAGCTATAGCACGTATACATGCACACTCTCTGGCAATGAAAGTTGTAGAAGGAGAGCCTCTGTCAGAACGTTATCCATTTCTCTTCCAAACAGCAAAAGCAACAAATTCGTATCAACAATTGGTTGAACGTGGTTTACCGCAACTTGCCAAATTTTTGAAAAGTACACCAGGATTGGAAGCGATACTCGAGGCCTTAGTTATTCTAAGACCTAGGACTAAACATATAATATCTGCACTTCTTGCGCCAGAAGGCCCGCTAGCGTTGATCACGCATACAGACTTTTGGTGTAATAATTTACTTTTCAAGGAAGGACCCTCTGGTTTCGAATGTTGTATCCTAGATTGGCAAATGGTTACTTATAGTAGACCGACTAACGACATTGCTCTGTTATTAGTAAGTTCATTGCCAACCGAACTACGTCGAAAGCATACGGAAACTTTCCTTGATATTTATTGGGATGCACTAACTGGCACGTGTTCTCGTCTTGGTGTCGACATTCCCAAAGATTTAGGCTATACAAGAGAAGATTTAAATAAGGATTATAGACGATCGCAACTTCTCGCTCTCCTATTATGTATTGGATCCGTAGATGTTGCTCTAGGAGATGCAGATACTGAACAGCGCTTGATCGATGTTTTAAAAGACCTTCATAATGAAGGTGTACTTACAGACGAGACTATAATTGCCAATAGCGAAAATGATCCTTAGTCAGCGTTATTACCGCCCATGATAGTGCTGCAGCAAATTAATATTTCTATGCGAAATGTAAATCGGAAAAGAAAAAGTTATGGAACTGATCGTTCAAGAACTCGATCCGTCTATCATTAACGTTATAATTACGAATAACGTGATTCATTTCAAGCGAAAAAAGCTTGTGTGTTGATAATTATGTAATTGTGGAATCGGTCACGTTAAAATTCATTGACGTGATGAAAATAGAATTGATGTTAGATTCTTATGTTTGAAAACATTTCAATATTGGATTGTTCTTGCGATATATACACCTACAATTTAGTAAGAAAATTAAATAAACAAAATACCACATACATAATAATTACATTATATGAAATTTTAAAAATACAAACGACTCAAAATGTAAAAGAATTGCTAACAATACGTGCCATAAAAAATAATTTAAGTCGAGAATAACATTCTTCTTCTTAAATTAGTTAAATATAATACTTATTTAATTTAAATTTGAAGTTTTTTAACGAAATTTCTTCCCGCAAACTAAACTAAAACGGCTATACGACCGATTTTTGTTACTTGTAATTCATATACGCAATAATTATATTATTCCATTTCTTTGTACAAACTATATAAATAAATAATACTTTGATGTTGTCATGAATTTGAATGAATGATTTTCATGATTCCTAAATGATTCCATTATTAATATTTTTAAAATCATATTAATACTACTTTAAGATATTATTCATCTAACATACATGACAATATATAATTTATAAAAAAATATTCACTTTAAAATTCAATAAATTTTATATAGATATGAATAAAAAAAAATTTTAACTTACAGATGCAGTTACTCCTCCAACAATAAAAGCATTCCTCTTATGTTTGTTATCTTTCTCATATCTTGTATATAGTTCTTTTCCTACCCATACTGGAATACCTGTAATTAATTAAATATATATATATATACATACACATGCGTGCGCGCATGTATCATGCACATATATATACATATACATGCATAATTTTTTTCAAAAACAAAATAATTCAAACAAATTTTTTTCTCAAAGATATATTTACAAATAAATAATATTTAGATTAGCATTAATATATGAAAATGATTTAGCTTACAAACCTATAATCATAGCAGGTACAGCTATACCAGCAGCAAGACCAATTCCAACTGGAGCTCCTACTAAAGTTCCAAGTTGCCAAAGTATTTTCTTTTTTCTAGACCATGGCTTTTTACCCCAAAAGGTACAACCAGATGGACTGTAATATAAAATATATAAAATAAAAAATTATTGAAGTAAGATTTCATATAATAATAAATATGTTATACCTTAGATAATGAAGATCACTGATTTCTTTCATACATAACCAACAGAATTCTGCACCACAAACAGCGCAAACCATATGATTGCAACTTCCATCATCCATTTTAACGATAAGCACTTGACATCTTGGACATGGTTTAACATCATCTTCTGTAAATATAATTTTTTTAAAAATATATTTTAAGATTATTTATTTAAAATAAATTTTTTAAAATATTTATATCTTTCATATATTATATTAATTTAATAATTTTTATAAATAATACATACTATGCTGTGAATCACTTTGACTAAAACTAAGAGATGAACTGCGTTCATAATATTGAGTACGTTGAGCTCTAGCAGCATCACATGTTTGATTAGGATGCCAACGTGCTTTACAATGATAACAAAAATAAGAATCACATCCTGGTCGCTCACAACGTAACTTCGGACATGAAGCACAACCACTAGCAATAACGGCAAAGCTACAATCTGGTGCAGGACACCATCTCGCATCAGGTTCTACAGCAAGAACTCGTCGTACCATAAAATCTTCATATTTCTCCAATTGCGTTTGGTCATTTAAAATCATTCGAATGTCTATAAAACAACAAATTCAATAAAAATAGTGATAATAATAAAAATTAAATTCTCTTTATTAAAAAAATATATTTACCATTTGGATGAAGTGGCTCTGAACATTCAGGACATGCTATATTAACTCTAGATTCAGAAATTTCTACTTTAAGATATTGTTGATAACAGTCATAACAACTGCGATGGTGACAAGACTGAACAACAGGAAAAAATTCCATTGGTAATTCAGCCAAACATAAAGGACACTCCATTAAACCATTTTCATTACTCTAAAATAAAACTTATTTTACAATCTAAATATCATCTCAAATTATCAATTATTTCATATAATTTTTATTTTTATGAAGTTTCATCACAGATATATATTCTATAAATACCTTTCCGGCAGAAGAAAGTACAGAACCTTTGCTGGAAGCACATTGTAGATCTATGTTCTGAAATTGAAAATGGCTCGAACCATTACTTACTCTGGCTTCTCCTTTTTCAACGTCAGCAATCTTGCCACCAGTTGGATCTTTTGCTAAAAAATAATTGAGATTCAAAAAAAAGTTATTTTGTGTTTACCTCAAATTAAGTATTATTTATTACTTTTTACATTCCTGTTGTTTGAACTAGGTGTCCTCACAATTCGACGACCAATAAGTGGACTCGAATATAATAATCGGCGTAAAGAAAATCGTGCTAACATTCTTCGTGGTCGAGGAGCTGTGCTGCTACAGCCTCCAGAACTGCTATCATTTTCTTTAAACATTCTGAGTAATATTACAGGTTACTGTCTCATTCTCTGTTTCACAAGGATAAGTCAATTCAATCTATATTAAATCACATAAAAAAAAAATTAGAATTAGAATTTTCAAACTAATTTAACATATATCAATTCTCTATAATTTACTATTATATATTATACAGAAACTAAAAGTAATATATATTAAATGATAAGATATAATATATAAGTTACTTATATATTATTATTTAATTTATATTATAATATAAATATAAACATAAACATTAAAAATATAATTAAAAAATATAAAAAATATAATTTATAAATTATCGATTACAAATGATTATTTTTTCCATTATAAATATTATATTATATATAATTATATTGATCGTATTTAAACAAAAAAACAAGTTCTTATGATTAATCTTTCTCAATAATATCACAAAATTAATTTTAAAATAAATCTTTTTTAGATTATAAATTATTTATTAGTAATAATAAATAAATATTTAATAGTAATAATAACGAATTTATGCGTGCGTATATGTCCGTCATATGAAATTCATTACAAAATATATAAAATTTTTATATATTATTATTTGACGTAATAATTTATAATTCATATAAATTTATTATTTTTTCATAAATTATATTCAATTTTTTATATATATATTTTACTACTTAAACTAAAAAAAAAATTACAATTTGTCACGACGGTTATTATCAATTGCGATTTTTTTACACTTATGAAGAGTATAAATATTCAATATTTTGAAATTTTTAATATGTAACATGAAATATTGTAATATAAAAGATTATTCTATTCATCTTTTATAAAACATAAATCAAATATTATAATATTATATGATTATATCCAGTTATTTCTTTTACCGAATTGTACGAATCCAAATATCCAAATTAGTTCTAATTCACATAGCATTGAAGAAAATAATATATTGAAAATCTAAATTAGTAAATCGATTAATTCCAAAATTGTGTTTATAAAACAATTACGAGGTATGAAAAACATTTAATGCAAATTTTTATAATATTATATTTTACCTCACTTCACCCGATGTACTTGTAAGTTGATAAAATAATAATCTTTTTATAAATATAAATATAATTATAATTAATGCAAATGTCAATTTTGTAAGGGATGCAAAATAATCGCCATTTGCAATAGCTTAAATTTACATGTACATTATATAAATACATGTATATTATATATTATACGTATATATGTACATACTATATACGTATATATACATATATATGTTTTATTAAAGTTGTTTCTTCTCATTTGAAAATATTATTAAATTTTAATTAATTAATGAATATTAAGCCAACTGAAAAAAGAGCACAAAAACACGTTTGAGTCGAGTACTGAGAAACCTTACACATAGATGACTAGCATTAATACAGGTGTGGAAAGTCCACGAGCAAATACCAACTGAAGTTAAGCTAACCAAAACGTACTATAACGTACCTGATTTCTGTTAACTGATACTTTCAAGTCTATAATATCTTTAGCAACTAATAATAGATTCACTATTATTATAATCACACACTATTGATAAGTTTCACTTATTTTGTTGGTTAAGAATGTTCACTTGACACAACAGCTGACGGCTTCTGACTAAACGTATCATGCACATAATTTAGATGAGAAACACAGTGAACAAAATGAAGAAATATATATACAGCGCCTCTATATGAAAATATTTGTTATAATATTATTCAAATTATAAATTCCCTAATTTAAAATAATATATAATTTTTATATTAATTATTGATAACGATTTTATTTTAAATAAAATATTTGTAAAAAAACAATTTTTACAATGATTTAACTTTTAATTTAATATTTAATATTTAAACAGTAACATATATAATTATATTAACTAAATAATAATTTTTATTGTTTTATAAGTAAATATTAATTTTATAAATTTTTTTAACTATTATATAATATATAATAATTAAATTTCATTTAGAAATAAAAAACTAAATATTATTATGTAATTTGATTTTTTAAATCA
>NW_006263748.1:220717-222101 GCF_000469605.1 Apis dorsata | reverse complement strand
TTTATATTTGCAAATATTGCTTTATTTATTTGTAATTTTATTATTAGTTTTTAAAAATTTTTTAAAAATTGAAATATACATTGTGATTAGAAAAGAATTTTCAACTATTTTATTTCAGAAAATAAATTTTGAATAAAATATAAATATATTAAATATAATGATTTTATAATAAAAAAATATTTTTATTTTTTCCATAGAAGCAAACACACTTATAGTAAATATATCAATTTTAATGATTTATTTAACAATAGACACACGAAAATTCCAAATCTATATTTATTAAGAATAATTTTATTTTCTCTTATTCAAAAATTTTTTTTTAATTAAATAAATTTAAAAAATTTTAATTTTATAAATTAAATGATTTTTGTTCATTATTTTAAATTAGAATGAAAAAATTATTTTGTTCATGCTTGCATTTTTATATTAATATTTTTGTAATTATAAATTAAATTATAGTAATTAAATATTATTAATATTTTCAGACTATAAGTTTCATGAGAAAATTAAGCGTAATAATTATTTTTAATAGAAAATGTGTTATGGAATTTAGGGATAGGGATAAAGATTGTAGTTTAAAACGACTGTTAAGATTAAAAAACGATTATCAATGTTTCGAAAAAATTGTGGTTCATCATACTAATGACCGCTCTATGTACAGAAATGTTTTATTCTTAAATTATGCACAAATTGCAATCAATACAAATGTATCTGAAACAAGCAAGTTGGGGGATGTCTCAGTTTTTTTTGCTGCCATGAGAATATTCAGATAAAATGGCAGCTATTTTGTTAGATGTCAATATGTTGCATTAACCGCCATGCGTTTTTGCAAAATCCTTAAGACATGTCCGATTAATTGTTGTCATATCCGGAAGAAAAGGCAGCTGTTTTAAATTGACAGATAATGTTTCATATTCACTGATAATCAATTTAAAACAGTTAGCCATATCTATTTTATAGCTTAGTATAGTAAAGCTAGTTTATTTTTTCAGACATTCACATTTCGACTAAGTAGTATTATAGTAATAAAGGTATGCGCTAAGTCTGCACTTCAGCTAGATATCATAAAACATGTATCATTCCTTCTCTGGCACATCATACATTGGTATTACTAAGTATACGTTTACTTTCTTTTTAAATCATGCGAAACAATGCAGAAACGAACGTCATATCAAATCCTAATATTTGATATAGTATGCTTAGACTGTAATAAAAAAAACTAAATTACACGAAAAGTGAACCCGGAAATAAAAACCGACTTCTTGTACACCCATTTGTTTTTTTTTACAATCAAATAAGTCATTTTAGCATCATGGTATTATTAATCAACACTCAGTATTGAAACATAAAATTGAAAATCTAGTGTTGTTAAATAACTCTAGTA
>NW_006263748.1:181565-220495 GCF_000469605.1 Apis dorsata | reverse complement strand
AAAAAAAAAAAAAAAAAAAAAAAAAAAAAAAAAAAAAAAAAAAAAAAAAAAAAAAAAAAATCAATCTTGTGAAGTAAATAGAAGGAACATCATTGGGAACACCTTTTAACCAAGATTTCATGCAGCTGCCACCTACCATTGTTATAATTAACAATGGGAATCCATTTTTTCTTTCATCATATCATGTTTCGTCCTAGTTTTGTCGCAAAATGTTTTATACCCAGTATGTTCAATTACTGATTTTTTGTTTTTATATGTGAATATAAAATAACACAAAACACGTACTTTTGTTCATATGTCAAATATGTCTTTATTACAATTATTGCAATGATGTAAAAGATAAAAAACAAAAAGAAAGAGAATAAAATTGATTAAATCCTGCGTTTTTGTACGTATTGTGTTATTTTTTTTATAATAATAGCGACACATCTAGGCGAAAATTATTCAAATTGATAATTGACATACGAGCCACAAATATCCAGCCTATTATTAGATCTTTTTTCAAGTGATTAAGAAGTACTTTACAGTACATCCAAATTACTGTCACACAAGTTGGGAGCTTGGTATAAAAATGAGGCACAGTTTCACAATCAGGGGATTCTTTTTTAGATGCTTCTACTATCTCCCAATGAATGTATCCATATATCAAACATGATAGCATAATCACTATCATTAAACTAAACCATGCATGGATATTAATATGTGTCCTTAAATGTGTTTAAGGAGAATGACGATTTCTTAAACAACAGTCGTATTCTTATCGGTAGCAAACAGTCTTAACAACGAGCGTAGACTAATCATGTCGCGATCCATAATCGTGTAGTCTTTGCGTAGGTATGCGTCATGTTATGTGCTGGGTGTTAATAGCTCTCATCAGGTGTAATGTTATATGTAAGTAGCAGTTGTCGACCATAATGATTGTTTAGCCACTGGTACCGTTAACCAGAGCTTCCTTAGGCTTATTGCTCTGTTGCATACGACGAGACCGTAATTCTCTTTGGCCTTTAGGCCCTTGGGAACTGTTGTTAGTAGTAGAAACGTCATTGGCTGGTGTTCCTTCTTTACTAGTTACAGTTGATTGGTCTCCTGGACCGGCATTGCTGCCTAAACAAATATATAGATTAACTCTGAGTGTTACTGTATATTAACATCAATACGCATTCTGAAACATATTTAATACTGCACTTACTCTTATGTTATTAATACCGATCGTCCTAAAGAAATATCATAAATCCTTTTTAAATTTCGCGTAATTACCTTTTTGATTACTTGTTGGTGTAGAACTACGTTGTCGAGAACGTCGAAGTCGTCTTCGCCTTATGCCTTTAGGTCCTCCCTCCACACTTGATACAGATTCTATGCATATGCAAACTATTGTGACCATCTTTTTATAAAATAATATAAAAATACTACTGAAAATTAAATATTTTTGTGACTGATTATATAAAAAGCTACATTTCACATACGTTAGTAGCGTGCATTAGTAATCATCATTGATATTGTTAGTGTTAGATGGTCACAAGTGTTTGTTTCACAATCCATGCTATTCTCAAAGGATTTTACTAATCTTTAGGACGAAACGGCTGTTCTACTGTAAAATATTATTAGAAAAATATTGTTACCTCTATCAATACTTGAAACATCTTGACTATCGAGAACAGTATCTTCATCATCGGTTGTTCGACGACGTTCATCTCTACGATCTCTACGTTGAGTTGGAGGACGACCTTGTCTACCACCCATATACCCTGAATTGCCTGCACCTCCTTGATGGCCACCTCTTGGCGGTAGATCCCTTACTCGATCTTCACTACCATCTAAGGTGTCTCGGCGTAATCCTGTAAATTAAATCAGATTTATAACAAAAAAACAAGTTAAAATTTGAATGTAACACGATGAACACAAACATTTTAATGATTTTGTAAAACAAATGAAATGATGAAAGATTAGTATCCTTACTTGTAGTCGATGATGATCAATGTAGCATTTAACACATTATCAATGATGTTTTCCATTATAATAACTAAGGGTATTAATTGGGAGTGAAGAGGCATCTTTGGAATCAAGCTCACTAATTTTTTAATTTCTTCTTCTACCGTTAATATTTATATTTCCATAAATTTATACAAATTTAAATGAAAACTAATATATTAATGTAGTATTAAATCACAGAATATAGTTTTATTGAATTACATTAATGTAATTAAGAACATTTGTAAAATACTTGTGATTGTTACTACCTAATATTTTATAAGTTAAAAATCAGATTCACGTGGAGTATTTTACAAGGTAAATTTTATTACAAAACGTATATAAGTACATTTTTAATAAAAATAATAACATAATTGCTTCTTAATTTCTTATTTATCAACTTGCAAACAACCTATATAGTTAAGACAACATTCAATTTTGTTAACGTTTAAAAAGCAATTAAAGTTAATTACATTCAATGTATTATTTAACTAAATGAAAGATTCAAAAGTCGTTATATACGTACATGTCATAAATTTGACGCGGCATATTTGTTAATCCATAAAAAGTAGTTACTCTTAAGATATATAATACGTGATTAGACAATTCGCACACAAAACAATATTATGTACTTTATTTATTTCTCAATAACCAATAAATCAAATAAATCACACACCGTGAGTTACTTAGCTACTACATGCATTTCCATTAAACACATACATGCAAATGCATATGGTTGCAGTTATTTTCTATTATAATTCCATGTTCTATGTGATGACATGTTTACAAATGCGAATTGTGAATATATCTATAGATATTAATTGAGAAAGTATAAAGTAATTATGACAAAAACAATGAATTACGAATAACGATGTACGATGAAAAACTAAATAGCTGAAACGGTTTTATAACAAGTATAGCTTCAAATCTATATAATTAAACAATGAAAGGCATTAACGACTATAAAAAGATATTAAGATCAAATCTGATTTGAATAAATGAATTATTTTAACGTTAATAATAATAAAAATCATGAATAAATTAATACATGAAGAAAAAATTATTCTCTTTGTATATGTTTTGATCATTATTTTTTATGCTTATATTGATAAATTTACAAATTTGTAAGCTTTCAATTTATTAAATGTAATAAAGTAAACTTTTAAATCATTTAATGAGTATTTCCAAGAATGAATTACAGTAAAAACTCGTTTATCCGAATCTCTAACATTAAATTGTTTTATTTACTGAGCTCAAAAAAGATTCTTTAGAAAATATTGGTCAATTCAAAGAAAAAAATATTTTTATAAGTTATATATTTGAATGTAGAGCTATATATGTAATTTATTTTATCTATTAACTTTTAGATATTAAGAAATATCTAAATACATCAAATTTTTCTATAGATTATTAAAAGTGAGCAGTTTATTATATAGTAAAAAATGGATTAAATTATGACAAATAATGTATGACACAAAAAATATATTTGCACTGTATTGGGTAATGAATGAACTAGTAGGTGGTAGCGGGAATATCGAATGATATCCTGATCTTTATTTATTCAAACTAAAAAGTCATCCCGCCAAATCCGAATAACTGAGTTTCTACTATAAACCTTGTATAGTAATAATCCTAGCACTGTTTCAACAAATTATTGAATGTTACTTTGTGACAACACGCCCTCTGTCTTTAAAATCTCTGGGTTCTCTACTGTCTCTCGTGTTGGATCCACCGCTTCTGCCATTACGTTTTTGTGTGTTCTCTACATTGTTGATATAGTCAGTAATAGTATTACCAGCATTGTGTCTGGCGGGAGCCCTACCCCTGCCACCACGTCCGCGAGATTGACCACCACGACCTCCACGGCCTCCACCACCTTCTATTGTATTTAACTTCATAATCTTAATATTTAGAGTCATAAAAATTAGATTTCTTCATCTAGTTGAATCTGTTTTATAACATCAGACTTGTTTTACACAAAAAATATGTGATACGATAAAATCCTATTTATCGATAATAATAAACAGAAACGTATTCGTGATATAATTAGAGCAAGTGCATTGTAATACAGAGGTACACACGTTACACACCCTCGTTAATTTTTAAACCTCAATCACTTCCTTCTATACTATGTCCCTTTTTCATGGATTTTAATGCTTTTTCACGAAGTTTTTTTTCAAGTTCTTCTGTATTACCTTCACTTACATCAGATTCGTCAGAATCTGCAACCTTCTTCTTTTTATGTTTCCTATGCTTTTTATGTTTTTTATGTTTTTTATGTTTCTTATCCTTTTTCTTTTTCTTTTCTTCTACCTCACTTTCCTGGATACAAATTATAAATAAGAAATAGAAATTTATAATTTCCATAAATTAAATTAATGAAATAAAATAAATAATTACCTCTGATTCACTGGTACTTGTTTTAGTTTTCTTTTTACGTTTTTTCTTCACTTTTTCTTCATCTGAACTATCATCAGCTTTTCTCTTTTTCTTTGCATCTTTTTCTCCTATTTCTTCATCATCTGTACTTGAATCTCGTTTAGATTTCTTTAATCGCACTTTTCCTTCATCTTCACTTGTAGAATCTTTTCTTGATTTTCTTGTTCTTGATTTTTCATCCTCCGAAGAACTGTCTCTTCGTTTTCGTGTTTTTTTCGGTTCATCATCTGAACTTGAATCTTTTTTAGACTTTCGTAATCTGGACCTATCATCTTCAGTTTTGTTTCTTTTTATCTTTTGATCTTCATCTCCTGAAGAAGAATCTTTTCTTGATCTTTTTGATTTTTTTGTTTCTTCTTCTAATTCTTTTTTTGAGCGTTTGCGAGATTCGTTTTCATTGATTTCTCGTTTTCTACTATCTTTTCTGTCTTTTGCACGTTCATCTAATGAGTCTGTGAACATTATCAAAATATTAAAAATTATAATAAATATTATCAAATTGATATAATTAAAATTTACCTCCTCGATTTGTGTCTTTAAGTTTTTTATTCTTTTCTGTATGCTTTCTTTCCTCTTCAGAATCCGAACTAGAACCACATTTTTCTGATTTTTCTTCATCTGTAGAAGTTTTTCTGGATTTCCTAGATTTCTCTAATTTTCTTGGTCTTTTCTTTCCTATAATAAAAAAATATTATTGAACATAATATATTGAAAAAACATACTTCTAACATCTTTCTACCTTCACTTTCACTGTCATTAGAATCTGTAGAACCATCGCGTTTTTCTTTCTTCGATTTCTTCATAACTTCTGCTGGTTTTTTTAAGAGTATTGGTTCAGAAGATTTTTGACCTGACTTTTTATCCTCAGATGCCACTTTAAGTGATTTGACTGATTTGTCATCTTTTTTTAACGGAAAAGTATCTGCGGATGAAAAATTCGTTTCTTCTTTTGGTGATCCTTCCTTGTTATCTTCTCTATAAACAATAAAAAAAAAAAAAAAAAAAAAAAAAAAAAAAAAAAAAAAAAAAAAAAAAAAAAAAATTTTTTTTTTTTAAGAAAAAAAAAAAGGGGGGGACCCCAAACAAAAAAAAAAATTTTTTTTTTTTAAGAAAAAAAAAAAGGGGGGGACCCCAAACAAAAAAAAAAATTTTTTTTTTTTAAGAAAAAAAAAAAGGGGGGGACCCCAAACAAAAAAAAAAATTTTTTTTTTTTAAGAAAAAAAAAAAGGGGGGGACCCCAAACAAAAAAAAAAATTTTTTTTTTTTAAGAAAAAAAAAAAGGGGGGGACCCCAAACAAAAAAAAAAATTTTTTTTTTTTAAGAAAAAAAAAAAGGGGGGGACCCCAAACAAAAAAAAAAATTTTTTTTTTTTAAGAAAAAAAAAAAGGGGGGGACCCCAAACAAAAAAAAAAATTTTTTTTTTTTAAGAAAAAAAAAAAGGGGGGGACCCCAAACAAAAAAAAAAATTTTTTTTTTTTAAGAGAAAAAAAAAAAAAAAAAAAAAAAAAAAAAAAAAAAAAAAAAAGAAAGAAAAGAAAAAAGAAAAAACAAATAATATACGCTTAAATTAAAAGATTTTTATCTATTTTGAAAAATATTTAAAACATATATTTAAACTTACTTCGATTGTTTAACTTTAACTGCAGCTATAATGTCTTCAGTCTTTTTAAATGGAGATGGTGTTCGTGATAAACTCTTTGAAAACTAAAATTATATAAAAATGATAATTGTTATAAAATCTATATAAAAATATTTGATACATAAACAATATAATGCAACTTACTCTATGCCTAGTTACAGGAAGTGTAGCAGATTGAAGTTTTTTAGGAGAAACGCTAGGATCTGGTTTCTTGATGTTTACAGGTTCAGTTTTCTTGATATCCTTTTCAGGTCGTTTGATAGATTCTTCCTTGGCAGGTTTTTCCTTTTCTTTACGTTTGTCATCTACATGTTCTCGTTCCCTCTCACGTTCTCGCTTTTCCTGAGATGATTTCCGTTCAAGAGATTTTCTGCACATAGATAGCGAAAAATATTATTAGAGAACACAAGAATATTTGTTCACTGCTAAGCAGGAAACACAACATAGCTGCTTTACGCTCCAACAACAACCGTAAGGTCTGTAACAAAACGTAAAAGTATGAGATAATTTGTTTACTAACCTGGTCACTTCATCCTCATTGCTAGAGGAACTACTTTCGCTACTTTCCGAGCTACTTGACTTAGACCTTCCGTTTCGTAATTCTTTTCGCGATCCCGTATCAGTTGATCTTTTAATTTTTTCATCCACTTTCTTGTCCTTTATCTTCTCCTTAGTTTCTCTTAAGCGATCGGGAGATCGTTTTCCATCTCTCGAACGATCCACCGATGACCTTTGATCTTTCGATCTGGATCTACGATCCCTAGATCTAGATCTTCTATCTCTATCCCTTCTGTCCCTGTCTCTGGAACGGTCCCGCCTACTCGATCTGTCACGAGAGGAAGATCTATCGTACCTGAGGGATCGATCCCGGCCATCTGGAGAACGACGTCTGCTATCACGACGATCTGGAGATCGACGTCTGTCTCTTCTTTCTGATGATCTTCGTCTTCGATCAAGGGATCTTCTTCGGCGCCTATCTCCAGGACTGGGTGATCTACGACGATATCTTACCGGACTTCTACGATGAGGGCTTCTGTAAAAATTATAATTATAGATTATTATTAATATTAGTGATATTTATTTATATAAAATATGATTTATTTATGACAAATAGTTGATGTTAATGAAATTTATCTTACCTCCGTCTACTAGGTGCTCTACGCACAGATGGAGGTCGCATGCTGCGACTGCCGCTATATCTATCCAATCTTTCTCGCTCTCTTTCTCGCTCTCGTTCTCTTCTTCTTTCCCGTTCTCTATCTATGGATCTCCTAAAAGAAATTAATTCAAAAATTAAGATCAATAAATTGTTCAACCATTTATAACAATAAAATATTTATATTATTTACCTTCTGTTCCTATCTCGAGATCTATCCCGAGATCTATCCCGAGATCTATCACGTGATCTATCTCGCGATCTATCTCTATCCTTAGATCGACCTCTATCTTTTCGTGGTGTTGGACTCCTTCGTTTAGGTACAGATTTTCTTTCTCGACTTGAATCACTGTCACTGCCACTGTCATCTTTATTCGTTTTTCTATATGATCTCTTTGCCTGTACTCCATCTTTTTTCTTTCTAATTTCGAAATCGTTTTTATCTTTTGCTCCTTTATCTTCTTCTGATTCGGAACTACTACTTGAACTTGCATCTCGTTTTCTGTTAGAATCGAGATTATCCTTTCTTTTATCAGGTGATTTTGAACGAGATTTTGATGATCTTGAATCGCTCGAGTCCGATCTTGATTTTCTAGATTTACTTCTATCATTACTTTTTGATCGTGACTTTTTAGATCGTGAACGAGATCTTGAATGCGATCTTGGCGATTTAGATTTGGTACGTCTTGATTTTGAACGATCTTGCGACCTGGATTTGGATCTTCTGGATTTTGATCTAGATCTGGATCGCCTTGATCTTGATTTAGATCGAGATCGTCTCGATCTAGATGCAGGTGATCGAGAACGACGTGTCTTTGAATCTCGACTTGGGGATTTAGATCTAGATTTTTTGGAGCGATTTATTGGTGATTTTGATCTAGATCTAGATTTTTTCGCTTTTTCTAGTGACTCAGGAGAAGGAGTACGATTATTTTTCTTTTTTCCATCAGCTATGCTCATTAATTTTGCTTGCAATCGAGATATTGCGACAGCAGCTTCTCTGTTGAAACACCTTAATAAATAATCTTTAAGAGTTTATCTTAAATAATGAAATATAAAGACTTACGGTTTTGTTTTAACAGGCATGAGCGGTATAGCATTTTCGGGTTGTGGCGAATCTTCTCGTTCCACTTTAATTTCAGACATATCTTTCCCGTTGTCTTTAAGCGAATTTTTACTAGGTGATCTCGAAGAGGATCGTCGTTTACGAGTCGATCTGTCACGATCTCTGTGTCGATCTCTCGATCGACTTCTTTTTCTACAAATAATGATATTTATTTAAAATATATATAAAATTAGACAAAAATATCTAATATTTATTATTTTTTTTTTTTTTAGTAAAGATTTATTAGTAAAGAAATACCTGTCCCTATCACGATCTCTACTTCGATCTCTACGACGTTCTTTCGATGAACCTCGTTCTTTTTCTTCTTTCTTTATCTTGTTTTCTGCTTCATCTTTTTCCTTTTCTCTTTCCTTCTCCTTTTCTTTCTCCGCCAAAGAAGCTTGGAGTTTCTCTTGCTCTTCCTGATTTCATAAATTACTTATTTGTAAATAAACATAAAAGATCTAAATTGAATTGTATGTATCAAAAAAATTGATTGAATTGAACATTTTATTGAATGTCAAAATTTAGTTATTCAATTGTTTTACTATTAATAGATTAGTTCATGGAATAACATTAAAGAATAACAATGTGAAAATTTAATAATTACCAAACGTTTCTTAATTTGATCTTTTTTTTGTTGTAAGAAAGCCTCTGGAATGCCCGTAACACTTTCCTGAGCAGAGACCAAAAGGTCCCATAATTCACCCATGAAAGATCGGGCATTCCTTCCATTCAGGAATCCTGTGAGGTTGATCTGCATTTTTCGGGGGTCAGGAAACTGTAAAATATACAGTACCCTTTTTATTATCACGAGCTATTAACACGAACGAACATTAGAAGTTCAGTTCTATATAATTTTATTATGAAAGAATGAACATTATAAATTCCATCTCCCTACGTCGATACTAACTGCTTTTCCCCCTCGAAAAAGCAGATATATTTTTTATATTTCTAATATACCTTACCGTTAACAAAAAACTGCTCGTTTCACGTCTGTACTAATATGCAATATGCTAAGAAAAAAAAAATATATACTCATCGATAAACGCACAAGTAGCACAGATACATTTATACCTTTTTAATTTAATAATACTGCTAAAATAAAGATGCTGAAATAGGACTTAGAAATATGTGTTGAAAGTGTTAGCTGAAAATGAAAGGATTAATTTGGAATAGAAGGAACACCGTTCCACCAACCTGTGACGTTGACAAAGAGTGTCAAACCGAGTAGAGATACCTCCGGCATCGTCCATGAGTCAATCGCATCTGGGATTGATTGTATGTCTTGAGAATCATTAACTGGAGAACAGACCTGCATGATGTAATGATCCTTGATTCGTCAGGATGTTGTTGAGAGGCACGGAAAATGTTGCAACCTGCATCTCAGGAGAATACACCCCGTTGATGTCCTTGTGGGATGATCGCAGCATCTGGGTTGATAGTACGATGATTTCGTCTTGCCTCAATTGGAAGTGCCGATTGTCACTGGATGTCCAATGATCGAAAGCCGCAATGCAGTGGTTTGTAGTTGCAATTTTGAAGCGTAACCACCTCGAACGAGGCAGTCACGAACTGGCGAAGACGATGATCAGCTAGTAGACGCCGTTACAGCAATGAAGACATCTGCAGAATGGTAGAAGGCCACGGGCAGTGCCACAGGAACAGGATGATGCGATGAGATTATTGCGAATACGCCATTTCTCCAGTGACGATGAATCGAAGGTGGATGAACTGCTGAGGCTGAAGTTTCAGCAGTGTTCTAAGATGACGTTGACATACCAGCTGGCATCAGCTAGCGTTGACGGCTGATAGAAAGGCGGCCAATCGGATGCAGAGAGGAGCACATCCGAATGCCATTTGGACAATAGGGTTGAGCCCCACCAACGGTCTCTACTTATACTAACGGGGAATTCAAACATACGTGATAAAACATTGATTTTACATGTTACAGTATTGCAGGATCAGCTACATCAGTTTTTCGTTGATATAGGATATAGCTTGGAATGGATATTTAAGGTTAATAAAAATAGGATACACAGGATATAGAGGTTCGATGATGTATTATTAAAATTACAAAAAAAAAAAAAAAAAAAAGAAAAAACAATGAGGCAAATATGACTAATATGGTTTCTGCCTCCTTGCTTTTCATTTCCAAAGTCAGCACATTGTGCAGATTTTGGATGATAGCATTCGTAACAACATTGGTACTCGTACAAAACATTGTGCTGAAATAATGTGTATTTATCGATTTCCTATGATGAGGGGAAAAAGCCAAGTGAACGCATTTTATATATCATATTATTAATTTAAAATCTCTTAGGCCTAATTACAGTCACACTAATAATATGTACAACAAATTTCTTACCTTTTCTTCCAGTTGATTATATACAAATTCTACCACTACATCATCCTCCATGCCTAAAATCTGTGTAATCTTTGTAGTTATCCATGGTTTAATAACATCCAGTTTAACTTTGCTCATATCCACCTAAAATATAATAATTTACAATGAATATGAAAGCTAAAATTGATTAGTGTAATCAATTGAAATTCAATAATATAATTAAGTATATCTATATTATTTATATTTTAAATATTTACTTTCTGAGTAAGAGAATCACCAAATTTCATTTGTTTGAGAAGTTTTTTCTCCTTATCGCTGAACCTCGTGTCCTGTGACGCGGTGGTCCCCTATAATTTAATAATTAAAACTTAAAATACGAAGAATTAAAAGCAATATAATTAAATTCAATAGAATTTGAATAGCATAAAGTATAATTTTTAACGGTAAATATAATAATAATAATAAATTTACCGTGTACATCATTTTGGCAATGTGCAAAAACCAAAAATTGCACGATATTCGTTGAGAATTGGCGATGTTCCAATTTTTTTCTCCAACGACGAATGAAAAAAAGTAAATCAAAAGTAAATGTTGTTAGATACTGTATCTCTTCTTATTTACGAAACTTTGTATAATCTTGTACATATAAATATCGAACGTTAAAATGGAGTACATATCAACGCGGGCACACAATAGATCATTCCGCCAACATGGCGACCGTGTCGTTAAAACAGGAAATTGAAGTTGCTTGGCAATAAACAGTGCTACCTATTGGTAAGTGTTACCAACTTCCTTTTTTTACAAAACTTTTTCTTAGGAAGAATTTGAATTTTGCAATAATATTTTATTTAATAATATAATTTACATAATTTATATTTATTGTAATACAGAAAAATAAGTTATATTTTATCGATAATATTTTTGTATTAAATAGCAAGAAATTAATAAATAGTTTAACTAATTAAGATACGATTTTATATACATTTTTCCGTTTCAAGTATATGGAAAGAAAATGATTCAAGTAGTTGCTTTGAAAAGATTATACGAGTATTTCATAGTATGTACGTATTTATTTTTTCCGGTTATTGGCGTTAGTTGTGCATACTTTTTTGGTACCGTTAGATACTAAAAATAAATTTCAAGGTATGTATTTATTCATTTTTGATTATTTTAAATTAATCATATGTTGAAACGAAATTTCGTTTCAATAGTTGTAAGCAAGGAATAGAAAAGGATATAAAGGAATTGAAATTTGTTGAAAATTCATTTACATAATACGCCATAATCTAATAATAAATTATAAATATATACTTGCATATTACAACTATAGATACAAAAGATGACATGCGATATGAAAAAAATTCGCTGTATGTAACATTACTGCATTTCTCTATGTATCACTTTTTCCGTACGGCACTGACACAGAATATCGATATACGAATTCGTATTTGTATTTAATTCCCATTTATATAAAATGAATCACATAAAAAATTATAAACAATTTTCTCCTAAACTACTATAGATATTTATGTTTCTTTTTTTTTTTTATATTAAATCATTGATAAACAAATCATATAAGATACAAATATTAAAAAAAGAAGCATGTCAATATCATGTAGTAGTTTCGGGAAAAACTTATAACGTTTGATGTGCTCCATCTTGTATTTTGTCTAACGAACAATCGATATTTAATTTCTTTTACGATGAAATATACAAAATCGGAAGACATTTTGTTCAATTGTTATTTTTTGACTTAAATATTTGAATTTTAGAATTACGATGCTTTTTATAATTGCATAGGAAAAATCACAAGCACCGTAGAAAACTAATACCTGGATCAAAGCAAAAGAGCTATTGATGATTAAGTGGCGCGCCATGAATGAACGACACAAGTTAGCTACTTGTAGGCGCCGTATAAATCTTGCCTATGAAATAACCAAGTGAAGTAAATCGAGGTGAAGGGTCCCGCAAAGCGGATAACGGTACTTTATACTCATCGGAATTCATGGTACGGTCCATTCGTATTGCGACTGCACGTCTATCCTGTTTGTCGGTACGATTCTAACGCGAGCTTTCAAAGTCCGGTTCTAAGAAATATAAACAGGCCAGTAGCGTGTTTCAGTAACGATTTAACTGATTCCAATATGAGAATAAGAACGATTTTTTTTATTTTTTAGTATTTTATCTTCACGAAAAATTATTTTATACGTTTTGTGCAATGATAAGAGATTTTTTTTTCTTTAATTAATGATATATATTGAGAAAGAAAATCAAAACTAGATTTTTCGGTCGGTCGGTTTTTATGACCGCTTTAATCAATCAATTGTTATATGTATCTCATATATGATACGTCAAGAAAATGAATACACGAAGAAAATGAATTCTAAAAAATTTATCTTATGATCAATAAAACAGAACGGATATTTAATGGTAATATTAAGGATTCGATGATAAACTGGAAAACATATTAACAAAGTTTCCAACGTTAATATGCAATTGACGCAAATGATATAACTTTGTGATACGTTTCGAAAGAATTTCTCGCTGATATTTCTTGCGGAGCACTGTTACAAGCTGTTCTATACACCTGCTTGAAACCGGCTCGTGGGCAGGTCTAGTGAACTCGATCGGATTCCGAGACCGGATTCCGCGAAACGACCGCCACTGCTCCGATTTGTTTTTTCACGTTGAAATAATTTCTTCTAACTTATTTCCTTCCTTCTTTTTCTTCTTCTTCTTCTTCTTCTTCTTCTTTTTCTTTTTTACTTCAAGAAAAACGATGATAAAGGGGTCGCGCCATTATTCGAACTACGAACTTTTTACTGTTGTTTCTTTGAAACTATTTCTTTTTTTTATAAAGAAACCGACAAAAATACAAAATGAATATTATGAAATATAAATTTTATAATCGAATTTTATAATCGATACCGATGTACGACTGAATCCCTGTTATAAATGATTCATGATAAAAGAGTCTTTTCTTTGACGTCTAAATTATCTATACGATGAATTTCACGAAATATTCGAGATCGCAACGAAAGGAATCTTCAGCTTTAATAGAAAGCTGCTCCTCGTGGAAATCGTGACATGACACCTCGGACAAACTAGAGAAGCTGATCCACGGTAAAAGTTAGTATTCCGTCGCGGAAGAAAGATGTACTGCATACGCAGGGAAAATTGTTCATATTCTAGATTTCTCTCGAGAAATCAATTCTCTAGCGACTTCAATACTGGTTTCAGCATCCTTTGCTAGCTTCGTCAAAGAGGTTACTAGGTTCCTCGGCGAGGTTGTTCGAGCTTCGGGTCACCTTCCACCGATTCGTCACATTCGACACGGATCTCGAGCTGTATGTCCTCCAGCGCAGAGGTGTAAAGGTGCGCTCGATGTCGATCGCTAGAGTTCGACGAACGTTTAAAAGCTTGGAACAGCCGGAGGCTCGGACATGGCGCTCGCCGAATTTCTCGGCTTGCACACGCAACCACTCTCGACCAGAACGTAATCTTGACCGGTCAAGGTCACCGGTCCAAGTGGAATCACCAGGAACAGGTATGGCACGTATGTCTGCGTGCACTCACCGTGGACTACATCGCACTCTTTTGATCTGGAACAATGCGTTAACGTTTCTGTACTATGCATTATTTAACAGGAAAAGTATTAAACCGATGACGAGGAGAGAAAAAGGTGTCAAGATAATTCTTGGCAGTTTACTACTGATCTACGACACGTCGTGCTTCGATAATACAAACGGAAATACTGGTCCAAAACGTTTCAAAAGTAGGCTTTGTCCTGGTCAGAGCTGTCCGGCCCACTGTGCCAGATTCGAATTAATGTACTTACCAGTAGGTCTCGACGAATTTCAATTGGAAACACGTCGCATATATTCACAGATCACGATCGAACGTGCTACGAAAGTAATGATCGAACCTAGTTTTTTAATTTGCAAACACGAATGATTAAGCGAATTTTAAAAGATCATGATACTCAAAGATACGATAGCAAATACTCACTCGCAAACTTCGAATACAACTTGCTGCAAAAGATCAGGGAATTTTTGCACGATTGTCACAGGTTGGCCGCTGGTTAAACTGACTCCGTACATAGGTGCCGTAGTGTTGTACCTCGTTTTGCATAATCTAGCTGGTGAACCGCATGTTTCCCTCGAGGAAAATCCTCTGCCTAAAAGAAAAAACACGTCGACCCACATAAAAAAAAAGATAATTTCTCGATATTTAGAATTTATCAATATAATTTTTCATATTTTTAAAATGCATTCATATATTTAAAGAAATATTCAATTTCCTTGCAAAATTCTTAGAAAAAAATCACGCAAGAATTATTTAATAAAAAAAATCTGGATAACGATCAAAAAGAAGGAGGTTCTCTCTTAAACTTGTTTACGAGATTCACGCCCTTTCTTTGGAATTCTGTCGGTTCATGTGTTCGAAACGAGTGGGTCGCCAGTGTCCCGTTATGAGCAGAACGAGCGATAACTGTATTGGCCGGATAACACGGTGCCTTATTACCGTCCTGCATCAGCGAGTCATTATTTAAAGGACGAATAATCGATTCCGGTAAACGATAACGCTTGAACTGATGCATTTTTCGCGCGTATAGACGTTAAATCATGAAATGACAAGCCACGAATTTCAAGGAAAAGAATTCACCGTGCATAAACACCCGTGCAGCGGGTGTTGAGCTCGGTCGGAATCGGGTTTTCGTGTCATAAGAACAACTGCATAATTCAAGGTTGCAAAGTGGCGATATATCGCGCAACCGGTTGTTCCAATTTTTATACGTTTTCCAATATGCTTCCAATATTAAAGGCGATTTTGAAGATTCTTTAGAAGCATTCGTGGGAATTCATAATCTTTACAGAGTAATGCTACAGTTTTTTTGGAATTTTTCAAGCGTTCTTATCGTAGACGCAACGGTATTAGAAAGAAGAAGTATTCACACGACAGCGAATATAAGGAAAACGGTTTCTTTTTTATAAAAAAGCATATTCCATAGCGAATTACCAAGAACGTTGATCGTGGAAATGCTAGCACATGAGAATACAATGTTTGCATATTACCAGACCAGAGTACAATAACCTCGTAAAGCGTATGTGAACGTTTGGTAATATCCCGAAGGAGTAACTGCAATAATTATAAGTTAAGCGCCAACATAATGTCTGTTGAGGGTTACTGGAGGTGTGTATACGAGCGCAGTGAGTATGCAAATGAATAGTATATATACTTATATTTGGACAAAGAGAGTAGCAATTGCAGGATAAATACATCGCTTATGTTCGACGCGGATGTAGGTTATAGCTGTGCGTAATTATTCGTGATTCAGGTAACCGGCTCGACTACTGTTGCGCTTCGAGCAAGAGAGACAAGTTCGTCTTCCGCGTGTTTTCAACCAAGCCACGTTCTCGATTCGATCGTGATCCGTTAAATTGTTTTGCGACCGAATAGGAAACGTCATTTCCAAAACAAAACGTTTCGAATTTAATCTGAACGAATCTCTCTAAGGAAATGAATTTTTCTGAAAGATCTGTTTTTCGATAGATAAACGACAATCTATCGATTTTACGAACTCACCATTTCGCGAGGATTCGGCCATCGAATAATCTCCATGGGTAATTTTGTAATTGTGCAATAGAGCCTGCCTCGTTAATTCAGGATCGATCGTTCGTGCCTGGTGAGATCTCGCAATTCGGCTGTTCGTCCAAAGATTCTTGTAACTTCTCGATATTGCGGCTCTGTGTGACAGTCATTCGTTTAATCGATAACGAAAATCTCGAGTAAAATGAATCATTCAAATTCTAGCTGGGGAGCTTTATCAGAGGACACTTACGACGGGTACTGCACGTTATTTGGACCTATACAATCGGCTGGATCCGTGAGCGCATCGCCCCATACATATTTCAAGCCCAAACCATTTCCCTCGCATTTTTTGGCTCCGTGGGCGCATGTTGTAATAACGAGCAGAATCAGACCGAGGTACCTGGACATCTGAAATTACATCAAAAACTATAATAATAACACACTTGAATCCGGTAAAATTGAATTGCTTATCGATTCGAGGACAGGTTAACATTTCAATTCCAAAACTAGGTTGGCGAATTACGATAATAATAATCGTGTGTTTCTACAAAACGAAAGCGTGGAAACGAATAGATAGTTTCACGTATCAAGAGCCGTTTTAAAAGACACGTACATTAATGAAAATTAATTAAGCCGACGAGCAACATCTCATGAATAAAACAATCACAACTGGCACTGGACTCTGGATTACCAGGACCCACTATGCGAGTGAGAACAGACTTGGAACTCGACTTCGCACGAGGTCAAGAGCAAAAGTAAATGACATTGGCTTTGGATCGTGATGCATCGTGGCCGAAAAAATTCATCCAATCATTCTTTAGCACGCTTTCATTACCGATGGTGTGATCAAGATTCGTACATATCTATATTTTTATTTTATTTAACAATTGCCTTTAAGTCTATCATTATTCTCTGTTTCCGTTCTTCGACAGAGATTCCGTTTCACGGGTTGGTCTCGAGCTTTTTCGCTTTCGAGCCTCACGAACGATGAAAATCGTCTTGACGAGAGAACGTATGCATTCGAGAATAATAATTAATGAACGCGCGTAACCAATATGAATTCATGTATGGAGTTTGAGGTTTGTAGGTTGCCAGGTTCACATAACTTCCGCTATGTATTTCTCGTTGTCGATCAAATATGAGTGAAAGCAACGCGATAGCATGCAGCTGTTCAATTTCGAATACTTTTATTCCTAGAGAAACGTAAACGTTTGATCTAGTTTTTTTAACTTGTTCAATTATTATTTGACGAATTGAAATTGAATAGAATGGTCAACGTGGTATAAAATTGCGGTTTGATGTTTGCCCAAGTGATAAATTGCGCGTGGGAAAGGAAAGGAAGAAAATCATTATTGGATAGCACCCAAGGCTGGTCATTGGCCGTGACTGGTATCGCGCATCTATTTCTTCAGGATGTGCTGTCCAGCATTCTTCCTGTACCACAAGAAACAACTGAATTGTATATAGTTCAGCGATAATATCGTAAAGGATGCATGTTATCTTGATAGAATCACACGCAAATATGGAAATATTTTTTGATTTTAGAAATTTAAATATATCTCGTTGTAAATATTTAAAAATATATATATTAACATAGATTTGTCTTTTGTAGCTTTTTCTAATTTTTTATGGATTAAATGATCGTAATCTTTACGTGATATTGATCACACGGTAAAGGCTATCGAGTAACTATCTTAGTCAAGCTTCGATGAATTACATAACGGCGATCTTGCGAAAAAGAAAAGACCGAGTTAAGAAAGACGTGAGAATCACTTGAACTTGGAAAATCGAGGTCTTCCATAAGTTTCCATTCATCATCGACAAAAACAATTATTTGTGCTGTAACTTTTCACTTTATTATTTAGAAATTTTTCCCAGTAACCATCGGAGAAGTACTGTTAATATATTAAAACAGGATTAATTAACTAGCTATCTCTGATCGTGGAAACACTCGAATCGATCGAATTGAAATGAGATTTATCTAACTGGAATTGTGAAATTGCTTCGAGGAAGATAAAATAATTATATACGTAATATTGATAAATGAAATAAAATTGATGAAACATAACGAAGAAAAAGAGTTTAGGAAAAATTATGCTTCCGGTAGTCAGGAGAAGATTCCTCGTGGACCATGAGCGTGTCATGCGGTTGGTTCTAACGGTAAAGATGAATCGTCCAAAACGCTCTTTTCTCTCCGGTCGTTCTTTTATCGAGTATACATTTACTCATCCTTGGTCTCTGTTAACGGTACAATCATTTTGATTCTTCGTTATATGAATATATTATTATAATGTCATGGATTTGTTACGTATTGGAATTCCTTCTCTTCCAGCCTCTGCATTCACATCGTGATGATTTTCTAACCAATAGCTTGTTATCACTTTTATGTGTCATGACATAGAATAGACTAAATATTAATAGAGTAATGAAGAGGGGCAAAAGATTGTAAAGGATTGGAATTTTATAATTAGAAATTATCTAGGAAGAAATCAACTCAAAATTATTATTTATTTATCCTTTTTTTTTAAATATCTCGTTATTTTTTTTTATAAAAAAATCTTTTTCTTGAAATATCAACGTATTTTTGTTATCAAGATCAATTCATATCTTATCTTCCATTGAAAAGTTTAAATTATAATTTTTTTTACTATTCCATTCTGTATTAAAATTTTAATTGTAAAAATGTAAGAGCTTTAATTACATTTAAGTAAAAATTGAAATTCAAATGTTCTTCGATTCCAGAATGTAATTACTTTATTTTTATTTTTAATATAGATCAGATATTTATTTATTTATAGATGAGAATTAATGTTTAACTTAAATGAACTATTGGAGAATCATTATGATTCCGATAAGCTTTCAAGTCATTAAAATTTGTACGTACCATTTTGTGATGTTACATTCAACGATTCAGTCATGAAAATGTTTTAATTAATGTCTGTTACAGTCTACAGGATGTCACTCACCATGAGGAAGACCATTTTTTAACACTGTGAACTTGAATCGTTTTCTCGGTCTGTTTGACAATACAATTATACGCGTTACATGAATTGATCGCAATGTTCTAGTGGAAGAAGGAAATTGAATTAAAACGGGGGCACACGAGTTCCTTAAACACCGTTCATGTCACCGCACCGGATGTCGTGGGGTCGAACACCTCCGTCCTCACAGGTGGATGTCCAGAGGTTGACTGTAGAATCGTAAGTAACCACTCTCTGTGCTCTGGTAGAGCCAAGGAAAAAGAGGGGATGAGATGAGGAATATCGGCCCCTATTCTACCTCGAAACCTTTTTTTTTTTTATTGAAGAAAAAGTTTGAAGAGAAAAAGGGTAACTTAAGAACGTCCCTCTTTTTCTTTTATATTTCATCAAAAAGTTTCTATCTAGTGTTTGCATGTTCATCGGAATTATTATTTTTTATACAAAAAAATTATGAATAATCATTTATGAATTAGAAATATTAAGATAATATTTACGCAGATACGAAGATTAAAATAATAATATAATAAAGATAAATTGTTTTTAAGATAATTATTTCGTGATAATGTATGATAAGGTATACGTGTTTTTAAACGAACAATGATGAGAATTTAACAAATACCCAAAATTGCGTGTTGATATTGTTTTTTTTTATTTAAATTGATTGCCAATTAGATTTATCGAATTGTTTGTGTATAAATTAATTATAAAATTTCTTTAAATATTAGCTGTTATACATATAAACATTAATTTGCAAATTCTATTTTATAATTTGAATTTTTGACCAGAGTTCATTATGATTGTGAACGATTTGACATTATCGCAAGTTCTTATTATTAATTATAAAAAAGCAATGTCAAAACACATTTCTATTGAAAACTATTGAGAATGTATCTTCAGAAAATTTTTTCCCGATACATTTGACGATAAGTAAAGCTAGGATTCCTTTAAGCAACATCTTTTACAAGTTTTAATTAGCAAATTTAAATGATATCTATCAAATTTCCTATGAATTCTAGGAAGGATAATTTATGAAATATGTTACATATTGCAATAAACATTCATTAATTTTTCAAAAGCTAGTCAGTATCGAAGTATCTTTCATAAATTATACTTCTCATATTAAAATAAGTGGTAGAGATTTTCGTCAAATATATTTAATTTGCAGTCTTATAGATACTAATTATTAAAAAAGAACTACGTGAAAATAACTTATGTAATAATAAAATGAATAAAATTTATATTCTATGATTGTAACATAGTGTTAATGTGTGATTTCAAAGATATTAACAAAGTGTCTTATTAAGGAAAACTTAAACCAAGTCCTAATATTCTTCTATCTGTTCACTTAACTAAATATACGAGTTACTAATGTTAAAACATATTCATTTATATTTTACAATATAATGTTTATTCAATCGTCAAACTTAATAGAATTGACGCTAGTATCTATTTGACCGCCGCGGTAGCTACCACGTTTTTTCTTCGTCTTTTCGTGACGAAATGACTTTCCTCTCGTGTATTTGAGGTCTTGATTCGCTTTTTCTCCCCAAGAACCACGAGCACCTTTCTGTTGAAAAAAAAAAAGAAAAAAAAAATTATATTTTTATTTATTATAATAACGTTTACTTGAATATTTGATTACTCTAAACTAACTACCCCTCACCTTTATATATATCTTTATCATCATCAATCGTCAAACGTTATTTTTTTATTTTGTACCGGCGCACTATCGAATGATCTTTTTCTGTCAAAATTGCCTTTACCCCCTCTAAATCCACCGCGACCACCTCTTTCACTATTACCCCATGATTTTCTAAATCCGTCGGACTTGCCTCCTTCGTTATCATTCCCCCTATCGTTCCCACCCCATGATCTTCTGTTATCAAAACCACCTTTAAAATTTCCTCGACCACCTTTAAAACCACCTCTACCTCCCCTATCACCGCGTCCACCCCTATCTTTATCACCGCCACGACCTCCCTTAAATCCACCACGACCGAAACCACCTTTGCCTCCACCAAATCCACCCCTTCCACCATGTTTCTTAAAACCACCCTCTTCCTGATTGTCCTCCTAAAACAAAAGAGAAACTCAGGTCAATCGCCGTTTTCTATATATATATATATATATTCATAAACATTTGTTCAACTATCTTTATCTCTATCTTTTTAAAGTTTCTATGAAAAAAAAGAAAAATAGAAAAATTAAAAAAGGAATTGGTGAATGCACGGAAACATGGTCTCAAGCTTTATATAAAACGGCGAGTGATCTGTGCTTTTCAGATGTTTCCAAGCATTTACCTTTGCCTCAAAAGAATTGTTTGCCAATTTGGGATCCAATTCTACCTCATCGTCCTTTACACGACGAAATGGAGTATTTTTTGGTTGCTAAACATACAATTTCATAAATAAAAAAAAAATTTTTTTAAAGAAATATATTAAATATGATATAATTACCTTGTCATTATTAAAACTATTGTTTGCCTTTACAAAATTACTATAGTTATTTTTTTGAGCTTTTACTGGAGGTTTTCCTGTATCCTCATCATCTTTTTCTTGTTCTATTTCTTTATGTTTCCTTTTTTCAGCTTTAGGTGTTTTTTGTGATTTTTCTTCTGTATCTTGTTTAATTTCTGTTGTTTTTGATTTTGAAACAATAGGCATTGTTTTTGGTTTTTCTTCTTCTGATGAATCTGAATCAGAATCTTCACTGGATGATTCCTTTTTAGTATCAGTTTTCGTAATTGTTTTTACTGGTGGTACTGGTGTTTTGGTAGGTACTGGTTTTTCATCTTCAGATTCGGATGAATCTTCAGAACTAGACTCATCTTTTTTTCCTATTGATTTTGTTGTTGATTTTGTAACTGATTTTTCATTTTCATCAGAATCATCAGAATCTTCACTAGAAGATTCAGTTTTCTTAATTACGGTATTAGCTGATGTTACTTTGGCAGAAACAGGTTTTTTGGTTGATGGTTCTTCTTCTTCACTGCTATCTTCACTAGAAGAAGATTCTTCGTTCTTAACAGATACTTTTTTTGGTGTTATTGGTGCTACTGAAGCAGCAACTTTTTTGACTGGTGGTTCTTCTTCGCTGCTATCTTCACTAGAAGATTCTTCTTTCTTAACTGGAACATTTTTTGTGATGAATGAAAATGGTGCTACTGGTTGGACCTTTTTAACTTGTGGTTCTTCTTCACTACTATCTTCACTAGAAGATTCTTCCTTTTTAGATGGAACCTTTTTAGTAGCAACTGATGTTGATTGAAGAACATTAGTTTTTTTAGCTTCTTCTTCACTGCTTTCTTCACTAGATGATGATTCTTCTTTAGTCACTGTTACTGTTGATTTAGTAACTAAACCTTTATTTTGTTTTCCAACTTTTATTGCTTCTTTCTTTTGTTGAACATTTTTTTCTTGTTTTTTCTTTTCTTGATTAGATTTAGAAATAATACCTGATGTCTTTGCAACAGTTGCTTCTTCTGATGAATCATCAGTATCATCACTTGATGATTCCTGTGGTTTAGTAACATTGGCAGATTTTATAACTGATTTAGGTTTGATTGGTAATTGTGGTTTAGCATTTTCTTCTTCTGACGAATCATCAGAATCATCACTGGAAGATTCTTCCTTTTTTGCTATTGTTTTTGTTGGTGGAATAGGCGTTGCTTTTTTTAATACTGGCTTAACTGGACTTTCATCTTCACTTTCACTACTATCTTCACTTGAAGATTCCTTTTGATTGGCTCCAACCTTTGTCTTAGATGTTATAATTGATTTTGTATTTGTTTTTGCGGTTATGTTTGTTTTAGATTCTTCTTCACTTTCTGAATCAGAATCATCTGAAGATTTTTGCTCTTTAGATATTTTAGGTGTTGATACTGCTTTAGGTTGTGTTTTTGGTGTCTCTTCTTCCTCTTCTGAAGAACTTTCATCTGTACTTTCTTTTTTCTTTACAGGTGATGCTTTAGATGTTTTAACAGCAGTTTTAGCTTTTGTAACTACTTTGAGTGCTTTTTCACTTTCGCTAGAGGTATCTTCTGAAGAAGATTCATTTTTTTTATTATTTATTACAGCATTAACTGTAGTTTTACCATTTACTTGAGAAATTTTTTTTGGTGTTTCTTCCTCACTTTCTGAACTTGTATCTGAACTGCTATCTTTAGCTTGTGCTTTTACATTTAATTTTTTCTGAGATGTTTTTTGATAATGTTGGTATACATCAAGAATTGTTGGTGCACCTTTTGGTAATGTGGGCTAAAAAGAAAATAAATCGTGAATGAAGGTCGTATTACTTTTACAATTAAATTAATTATTATTTATAATATTTCATAAAGAACATATGTTTAAAAGTATTAAATAGCATTTATCTAGAAGATAAAGAGAATAAATAGACAATTTTATTTTAATATAAATTTGAAATATAAAATAACGAATATAACTGCCCACGTGGTATGGCTAAATGGCGGTACTTCTGGTACCGCATGGATATTAACATCTTGAAAATCGATCAACTACTGTATATATATATATAAAAGTTTCTTATAACCTTACCGCTTTCGTTTTCTTTTGAAAAACCTTTGCCAGTGACGCGTCTTTTTTCAATAAATAATCGTATACAAGGGCAGAGACACTCAGTTCTTCAGTGGATGCCATGATGGACGCGTGAAAAGAGCTTGAAAGTTAACCGCAATTGGATGCACGATAATCACACACGTTCTCCATTCTTATATGTATGGCGCTACAATCGAACGCGAATTACGTTGATCGAAGATGGCGTTATTCCTGTATGATAACATGTTAGTTGTGGAACACATATGATATGACGTAATTCTCGATTGGTGATAAGTTTAATCATTTTGGTGTATTAATTAAAATATATAATATAGTTAAATATTTATAATTTATTTATAATTATCTATATTTTGAAAATTCTCAATTGATTTCCTTTAATTATGTTACATTTTTTTTGTAATCGATATTGCTTTTAAAATTGTGCGTCAAATCATGGTTTATTTTATGAACGTTCCTTTTGTGATTGGTGAAATATCGGTCAGTAGGTAGTGCATTGGATATTTTCAAATGATAAACCGCCTTTCTCGTAACCTATAAAGCTGTTAAATTTTGAACAGAAATTTAGGTTATTCATTTTGTGTTAGATCTTTAAAAATTATGACAGAAACTCAACAAAAAACAAAGTGTATTACGTTGAAAGGTTCAGCAGAGTTGGTTAAAGAATATCTTCGTAAGTTGATCATATTTTTAATATTTTTTTAAAATATTTTTGCCGAGCGTTAGATAGAATTTTATTAAATACATTATTATTATATTATATTGTATATTTTGTTGAAGTTTATGGAGTAAACAGTATTTTATACCAAAGAGGTATTTATCCGCCAGAAACATTTGAACATGCTGAACATTTTGGTTTATTCGTTTTAATGTCGACGGACGAAAAGATCAAAGGATTCTTAAATACTGTTCTTGGTCAGATTCAAGAATGGCTTATTCAACGAAAAGTACAAAAGATAACACTTGTTATAACAAATGTAAATACCAAAGAAGTTTTAGAGAAATGGGATTTCAAAGTGGATTACGAAGGTCAGACTTCTAATAGTACTAATGACAATACAAACAATAGCTTTCCGGAAGTGGGTACAAAGGATGTAAAAACTATACAAAAGGAGATTCGTGAAGTTATACGTCAGATCACAGGTAACTTATTGCATTCAATTCAGATTTAAGATTTTTTTATTAAAATGTTTCTACATTAATGAAATATTACAATCCATTTTGTTGGTTCTTTTGTATTTCAGGTACTGTAAGTTTTCTTCCATTATTAGATTGTTTATGCTCATTTGATATTTTGACTTATACGGTACCTGACTGTGGTATTCCTAAAGAATGGGATGAAACGCAACCAGTATTTATTGCGAACAGTCAAGAAGTACAGTTAAGATCATTTTCAACTTCTCTCCATAAGATGGATACCATAGTTAGCTATAAGAATGTTTAGGTATTATATATTTTTTCTCGATAATTGAAATGTACATATGAAGCATATGTTCATTTTATCTTTTTAGCTATAACTAATATTAAGATTGTTATTTAAATTTCTTATTTTATACAAATAATTATAACTTATAAGCAATCATGTTCTTCTTAAGGATTTGAATATTTGTTCGAACATGCATATGTATTAATATTATCTATGAAGAGTTTTTTATATGAATATATATTTTGATATAATTGTGATAATTTTATAAGCATATTCACTTTGTAGGATATTCCAATTCTCCTCAGAGAATCCTACTTTCCTAGTCATATACTTTTATGATTATGCATTTATATCTATTCATTTAATTGTGATTAATTTAATTTATTCGTGATTAGGGAAAGAAAAGTATTGACAAGAATCTTGGCAGATTTTATTAAAACATAATTGACTATTACACTTAACACAGGAATTATATTATTTTACTTGGCAAAGCATGAAAGATACGACTAGAATAAAATATTTTTCGTGTTTGACGTTCGTCATATACCAAATCGCAAGTAACATCGTTAGCATTACATAAATATTTTTAAGTGTACGAATGCTCCAAATTTATCGAATTCTTCATTCTGTTTTTTTTCTTTTTTTCTTCTTTTTTTTTTTAATCTCGTAATTTATCATTAAATAACGTTACATGAATATCGAAACAAAATCTCGAAATAGATAAATGCGGAATGAAAATACCTTAGGAGCACGTACACGTTGACTAGGCATATTTCGTTAGGTATAATTGCGGCGGATTTGAATCATTTTGTCTTTAAATGAAATTCAATATAAATCTTGTGTCCTAAGTAAATTTTTTCTTTTCGGTTTTTTATTTTATTTCGCGATGTCAAATAATTGGTATTTGGTCATAACATTCTCGTTTTCGGTACCTATTGTAACCGATCTCTTCGATCGAAATCGAAGATCATGTTAGGAAACATCAACAGCGGCTTATGCTTCGTTAATATCTGCAGCGTTCGTTTTTTTCCCTTACAACAATTTTGCTATTACCTCGTTAGTATTTCGTGCTGCTAGAGTTAGCCATACGATCCATAGTGCACTTCGTTCGCTATTAGACAATAACGGAACGTAATCGTTTCCTGTCACGAGTCGTAACAAAACGTAACGAATCGTTTGATCGGCCCCCATTTTCAAAACTAACATTACTTAACTTTCGAGAACAAGGCAAGCTTGCGTTCGCGCGCTTCACACTTATGATCACGTCCGATCATTTTGAGGGCGGACGGCACGTTCGTAATAATTTTTAACGCGCAAGCTCTTACGTCTCTTAAATCTCGCCTAGACTAGATTTGCTTCGGTTTCTCTGGTTAGTTTTACACACTGCAAAAGCTGCTGGAAATACGTTGAAATTTTATAAACATTCTAATCCGGCTGATCCGCTGTGACTGTAAAAATCCGAACAATGATCAAAAATTCTTTTATTATCTTCTAAATTGTAATTTGTCCTTTTTCTATTTAATCTATTACGGTCATCTCGGAATACTAGAAGACTGGAAAATTGACAGGCCCGTTTCGTCACGAAAAAATAGGCACAGCACCGCGGATCAGAACGAGTTTCATGTTTCTATATAACATTACGCGATAATTTCTCTTGAGTATCGTAAAAACGCGTCTCCTAGTAAAAACATTGAAAAATAAATAACGTGAAATAATATACAATATTTTACAGTAGCGCTTAATGTTATCTGTGAGTGAGAGGGTTGATTCCCGCGGATCGTTTAAGCCGATTTTCATTCGACTTCTGTATAAAAGAGAAAATCAAACTTTCCGGAAATAGATTGGTCGCATTTTCCATAGTTTGATGCGATCCTGGCACAGGATGATCTCGTTACGGGGCTAACGTTAATGATCGACGATCCTCTATAGGTAATTAACTATGAACGTGGTTGGTACAATCGCTCGCACGCGATCACCGTTCCGCGGCCCTGTTTCATTCGCTCGACAAAATCGACGCGTTCACTTCTCAGCCCTTAGTGAATATTGCGCGACGCTATGCACATCTCGCGTTCCTTTTTATACACCTCTACTTAAGTTTATCTTGGACTAATCGCTATATTCGATTTACGATCGTTTTATGCGTAAAATATCATAAAATACATTTTTCTTTTGTGTTCGCTATGATTAGACTCGTCGTTCCGTTCAAGTGTCGATTACGTCGGCTCGAGTAACTTTAATATTACATTATTCTCTTTGATTTTTTTTTCTTTTTTTTTTTTTTTTTCTCTCTCTATTTCAGTAACGATCGACCGAAAAGAAATTAGGATTTCTCGATCATGGTATACATCATATTTGATTAAAATATTCGAAATAAGGGATTAGTTTGGGATCTCGGCACTTCAGACGGAACGGCGCGCCATCGATGACTTACGATGACTTTCATATAAATCGTTCGATAGGTACGAGCGACGAAATGAATTTGTAACGAAAAAGCACGGCGGCACTAGTAAGCTTGCACGGACATCATACGCTGCCACGATTTTCTTCTCTTCGCAAAGTTTTTTTTTTTTTTCTTTTTTTTTTGATATATTGCTAGAAATGGCAAAAAAGTAGTTTCCTCTTCTCTCGCGGAAGAACGCTGGAACACTGTTCGCTCGTTCGTTCGACAACTATTTATACGTAATCCTTTATAGCTCTAAAAATGTAAAAATTAAGCGTGCGTGTGTTCCCCGATCGATAGAAACGCGAAAGATAATTTAAGTCCGGTGTCCAAGTTTCGCCCAATTTTAACATAAATGTTTTTTTTTTTTTATTGCAGAAACGTCTGGAGAAACGTTTTACGAGCCCCGTTGGCCCCCTTCTTCTTCCTCTTCTTATTATTCTTCTTCTTCTTCTTCTTTTTCTTCTTAACGAGTAACTCGGCCATCGTTGTCGTCCCCTTCGCCTTTATTATCAACGCGCTTGTGTTTTCCACCCTTACCTCCTTGGCCATTCTCCGTCGGCGATCGTTTCGCCGAGGCCAATCGAGGCCGATATTACGATTCGACGACGGTGCACCGAAAATGCAATTACTCGCCCGATGTCGAGGCCGTAACAATTCTTACGGCGATGCTTGCCGCGAACTCTCCGTTAATTAAACTGCCGCCTGATTTCTTCAGCCTTGGCTCGGTAATAACACAACCACCACCCTTGTCGCGGAGAGACCGAAAGTGGAGAGACCGCAAACGACTCCGTCGACCAATTTCCCACCCGGTTTCGACGATTTTCCCTTAAAAAAAAAAAAAAAAAAAACCTCCCCCCCGTCTACGTAGAACAGAACGTATGGATCTGGAGTTCGACGTCTCGATCGATCGGCGCATTTGGACGCGCGCGCGCACATACACACATACACACACACACATACACACATACACACGCGCGCTGCTCAAAGGGAATACAAGGAATACTTTGTACAAGAGCGTCCTGGACGCGTCTGAACGATACGCGTTTCGACGAACTGTCGCTCGAAAATCGAGGAGCGTCTTTTTTTCACGATTGATTTCGCCCCGGATTTGGAACACCTGCTCGTTCCTCGAGGCAGTTGTTCCCGCCGTACAAATTAATCGCGGCTCGGCCCGATGACCTCGATTTAATCTTGCAAACGTTAAGGAAGAAAATTCTTCTAGACAGATCTGTACAAACAAATACGACGAGGTAAAGTTTTTCGAAATTTGCTGAACTTAAGCGCGTCAATTACGCCCCTGCCTCGAAGACTGTTAAGTCGCCTCGTGGAAAGACTCGTTGATCCCGGAAATCCTATTACAAGATCCGGGATCGGCCGTGTCCTGCCCTTTCTTTCCTCTGCAATCCCGTAAAACGAAATCGTCGCGTCCACGTGGTGTTTCTAACGATCCGCACGTGCTTGCGGATAAGGTTTACGACGTCTTCTTCCCTGCTCTTCTCTTCCCCTCTCCAATTCTCTCTCTCTCTCTCTCTCTTTCTACCTGCCGCGTTCTTTTACCCCCGGCGATATAAATCGTCCCCAACGAGACGACGAGACGAAAAGAAAAAAGAAAGGAAAACACGGATTTGCGACTCGCTTTCAAGAAAGATTACGCAGGGATTCTAATGTATATAAAAAACGTCGCA
Source organism: Apis dorsata (assembly GCF_000469605.1). Classification (NCBI taxonomy): domain Eukaryota; kingdom Metazoa; phylum Arthropoda; class Insecta; order Hymenoptera; family Apidae; genus Apis; species Apis dorsata. Next base: position 191,140 of record NW_006263748.1, on the reverse strand, counting down.
AGATGACGCCCCCTCCCCCCTCTTGGGATGGGAATGGAAACGAATGGAAAATCGATACGACTTCTGCGATTTCCGCGTTGCGAATTTCAAGTTTTAATTTTCGATACGCGTAAATGATTGACGAGCGAGGGGGGGGGGGGAGAGGGAGGATCCCGGGAGAGAAAATTAAACTTGTTGGAACAGACCGCGCGAACACGGCCGAAAAAAAAAACATATCTCCGTAAAATGCAGTTTACACTCATGGGACTTAAATTTGATTTGGCCACGATAGTTTTGTCGATGGCGTTAGTTCGCGCGGCCAACGTTTATCACGTTTCTCGCATTTTCGGCCTGGGTATCGAGCGAAAAAGAGAGGGATTTGAAGAGAAAAAGAGACGGCCGAAGATTTCTATCTCTCGTCGTTGTTTTTTTTCTTTTTTTTTTTTTTTTTTTCGAACGTCGAATCCAAAACTGCGATTCCTTTTTTTCTTTCTTTCTTTCTTTCCATCCGTGAACATGATGTTTCCATTCTGGATGGTCCACTCTCTTCCTGTTCTTCCGAGATCCTCCTTCGTTCTTCGTTCTTCTTTTTGCTTCTCGGACGATGTCGAGCCACTCGACGATGTTCTGAAACGAGAAAAAAAGTTTTGATCGATTAAACGGGGAGGGGAGAAAATTTGGCGATATTCTTCGATTTTCGAATTTGAACGAGTTTAGAGGGAAGCTAAACCGAAGCTCAAAGAAATTAAGCTAAATTACGCTAGCCTAAATTAGCTACAAACGAAACTACAGAATACGTGAATCGTTGATTCATTCATCCTCCCGCAAGAATTGCCTCCGGCAATTTCTCATTTCTGAACGAAACGGAACACGAGAGACATCTTCTTGTCCGAAATTTTCCTCTCTTCCGTTGTCTCGTCACGCGATTACGTTATTCTCTCACCTTTCCCCTCCGTGCCTGTGCATCAACGCATCGTTCAGAATAATCCTTCTTCCTTCGTCCACCCTATTTCGTATCCCTCCCCGCGTAGATCATCTCGACGCCGTTCCACCCTTCGTGGATGTTCGATGTAACATCTCTGTTCTCTCTCTCTCTCTATTTCTCCTCGACAAACAAGCAGCTTAAAGTGTCTAATGGAATCGATCCAACGACAACGAAATTCTAATTCTCCTCTCTGTTAAACCGATTACCTTCGAGAGGGTTGCGCTTCGAATTCGATCGGTTGCATCCGTCATCTTACCGTGTTAACGAGGAAGAAGAAGAAGAAGAAGAAAAAGAGAGAGAGAGAGAAAGAGAGAGAAAAGAAGGATTCTTACCCCGTTCGGTACGATCAAGAGGAGGATATCGACGCTGGAGGACGTAGAGCTTCGTTTAAGTGTCGGAAGGGGTTCCGGAATGGTCAACCGGAAAAGTACGCTCCCCGCGGTGAATTCGAGCAGGCTAGTTGACGGTGTCGAGCTATTGACGACGATCCAGGATGCGGGATGCGCGTGGATGACGTTGGTCGGCGAATCGCTTCATCTTCTGGGGCTCTCCTGTGGCAGCAAGTGGCCGTAGAAATTATTGGTGTGTACCCTCGAAAAGCTCGGACTCGAAATGCCCCGATCCCGATCCCATCTCGCCCGGTTACTTTCCGGCCTAATTAGTCCGCCTCTATTAAGTTTATCTGGGCGCATCAAGGGTCGCCAAGTTCCTCGGGGAACTAACGTCTAACGATGGAAAGTTGGATGAACGAGAAGGGAGATAACTCTCTCCCTCTAAGTAAGCGAATGATTAAGCCGGAACAACCGGTATGGTTGGATCGCAAGCTTCCGTTCAATCTTTGAGAGTTAAATAACAATTGCTACTCGGTTTCCAAGGATTCTCTACAATGGCGATTCGGATAAAGACTTTGACCATTGCTGGATCCTTCTTGAATTCTCCGTTCCGCAAGATATATATATATATATATAAAGTGAAGCGTAGAGATAGAGTTTAATGGATACGCGGACTAATAGGAATAGATATGGCTAGATTTCGATCGAGTGTATACATATATTCGATTATTATGTATGTAGGGGGTGGGTCTCGCGTTAACAGTCGTTACGAACAAGCGGAATCGGTAATAGATACGACCGGGAAATTTGTTTTTGCCCGGCTGGGGAGGGCCGATAATGGTCTTTGTTTCTAATTAGCATGGGCCATTAGATTTATCTACGAGCGTTAAAGTGGGCCGGTCTCGTTCTTGTCGCGTGCGCGACAACGAAACCATTTCACCGGTTCACCGATGTGTTCCCGCGCAATTATCGGCGAGGGGGGGTCCGCATTCGCGTATTAATACGCGATTACACCCGGGCGACGATTAAAAAATAATTGCCGCTCCCGTTCAACGTGCTCGCGGCCACCAAACGAAAATGGGAAATTTAATTTTTATCTCGCGTTCGCTACGAAGGCCGCTCGTTACAATTTGTTCCCGTAATTGATTTCGATCGTCACGCGGAATGGCCGAGGCGTGAAACGTGCCCCTTTATCCACCATTAACAAATTTCCCAGGCAAAGTCTCTTCCCTCTTTCGCCTTTCCACGAGTTTAATTTTATAATTGTCGTCGATCCTTTCCCCTTGTGAAACGTTATTCTTCCCTCTCTCTCTCTCTCTCTCTCGAGCGCAGTCTCGATTCCGCGATTAACGAGTTTCCTCCGCGCTCTAAGATAATACACGCGCGGGCTTATCTCAGGATTCGGATAATTCCGAGATGTTGCCCCCATAGACGACGGGAGAGGGAGGGAGGCAGGATCACTTTCGAAACCGTAGCCAAGTTGGCCAGACGTTACCACGCGTCGAATAGTTTGCAAGTCCATTATGGCCGCGGTGTTAAGGGCGCGAACCTTGCACACACGTTGCACCACCGAGTACGTTACACGTAAATCTCTACGAACTTTCGATATTGCGTATCACCAGGCGTGGTTCGCCAAAAAGCCTCGTCCCATCTCCCGACCTATCCTCGCGATTATCCTTATCCCCTTTTTACTTCGTATATTTTCGAATCTCTTTTATCTTAAAAAACGAAATACAATTTCCGGGCTAAGTGAGTTCAGCTACGATTTTAACGGATTAAATTATTCTGATTGAATAAATGTGCAAAGTAAACCTTTTCGAGCTCATTTTTAAACATGGAGAATTTAGCAGCGATTTCTTTGGACGATCGTTGCAAATCTCTCTCATTCTCCCCATTTTTCTTTATTTCCTTTCATTTCCTCTTCCTTCCCCTCCCCCTCCCCCTCCCTTTTTTCGCGAAGCGTTCGAGCTCGCCGCGTTTCGAGAGTTCGCGTCCTTTTTTTCCTTTTTTTTTTTTTTTTTTTCTCTCTCTCTTTTTTTTTTCGTACCAGCTTTTTCCCTCCTGGATGTAAAGGTTGCCGCGAGTTAGCAAAGAGCTCTGGCGGAGATATCGCGGAGCTCATATCCCTGGGCACTCTTTTCGCTGCGTTCCTCCTCCCCGCCCCTTCCCCGCTTTTCACCGTTCGTTCCTTCTCGCAAAACGACCATTCCTCTGCGCTCCATCTCTCTCTCTCTCTCTCTCTCTCCACTACAGCGCTATCTAAGGACTCGAGGGAAACTTGACTGCATATTACATTGGCTCCCGCGTTTATTAATCTACGAATTTATTTTTTTTCCAACTTGCGGAAACGAATAATCGATGATATAGGGAAGGGGTGAAAAAAAACGATCGAATCGATCGTTGGAGGATCGGTATATCCAGCTTTAATCCGTTCTCAGCGGTGGTACAGCGGAATTAGCGATCGATTAGCGTGGATTGAAAAAAAAAAAAAAAAAAAAAAAATACAATACATGTATCTATATTTCGTGCGCGCCCTTTTGATATAGTAATTAATTTTTGGGACGGGGGAGGGGGGAGGGAAATCCGAGAGAGATTGTGCAAAATTGGAAATTGCACCCTTTTCCAACCATCGAAATTTCATCATTTCCGCGCGCCAAGTTGAATATTTGACGTGGTAGAGCCGAATTTATTAATAATTTTACTTAAATTATTATCGATCGTCGAATTCAATTCATATTTCGCCCCTCTTTTAATTCGTCGAGTATGCACTCGGTTTGATTCTCTTTTGCGCGTTTCGAGAGGCAGTTTTTAGCAAAAATAAAATCGATTTCCCTAGACAATATATCTATCATACGTGTTCGTATTAGCTTTCGAATATTATATAATATATTATATTATATTATATAATATTTATTAAAAAAAAATATATATATCCACGATGATACGGATATTCAATTTTGAAAAGTGTATCTCGGTTAATTATAAACGCGACGTCGACGCGTTTTTTTAAAAAACGGTGAGCTGAACGATGGAAAAAAAAAAAAAAAGAAAGAAAACAAAAACGAAAAAAAAGGAAAAAAGAAAAACGCGAAGAAACGGATACGAATGCGAAATACAGATATTCAAGATTTCTCAGCGAAATGAAAGGAGGCGTGAACAATGGCGAGTAAATCCGGAACGTGTATAAACATCGTAAACGTGACATCCTTTAGAATCCAAGTACCGATAGTCTTGCATAATTTCTCTAAATACCAGTGAACAACCGAGGACGCGGCGTTACGAACTTACCTCTGAGAATCGACGGCGTGGCCAGATGCTCGTTGCAGTCTCGAAACGAGGCAACGACGAACTGGGGAAGGAGGAGGGGGAGGGGGAGGAGGAGGGGAGGGAAGAGCAGGGGGAGGGTTCGAAAGATGTAGGAAACGAAGCGGGAAAGTGGGAAACGTTGGAGGAGCGAGGCGAGACGATGAAGAGGAAGAAGACGAAGAAGAAGAAGAAGAAGAAGAAGAAGAAGGTCGCGGAAGCTCGAGGAGACGTTTGGTCGGGTCGTCGGGGAATGGAGTTGTCGCGCGGAAACGTGGAGAGCCCGAGGAGAGTGGAGAAGACGAGGACGCGTATGTAGGAACCTGAATGGATATCGGGATGGGGTGTGGGTGAGGCTACAACAAAACAAAACACGATGAATGTCCCGATGTGCAAGCTGCAAGCACAACAATGTCAGGAAGATCGATGGTTAGTCTTTGTCGAAGCGGCGATCACCTGCGAATTACCTGGATAGATGGATTCGATAACGCGTCCCCGATAAATTTGCCACGGCGACGTTTAATATTCCGAATATACCGAATATTCTTCTTTGTCCCCGGAAGCGCCCCCGCGCGTTTCGCCGCTCTATCCAGATGATTCGATGGTGTATATTCGACTGAGAGATTAGTAGAGTTATGAAAGATCGGCGAAACGACTGTACAGCGGCCAATAATTGTTTTCTTCCTTATACGGTTAGCGAAGATCGTTAAGCGTTAGCATACAAGTGAGACTGTTAATCGTTAATTTACCTTGACAGTGCCGCTAGATGCGCTAGAAGCGGGCGAGCGTCACGTCCTCGGCGAACGAAGAGAATTTATCCATATCTTGAGTTAGCGAGCAGGAAAGAAACACGATTCTCCATTAATTTCTCTCTCGTGTTAAATGGTTAACGGGCGAGACTTCGCCGATTCGTCGTTCCTTCGATTCAGAATCATGCCCGACCGAGGGGAAGGGGAAATTATCGATCGTTCGAAATTCAATTTATTATTAAAATAAGGATTGTGAATCGAACGAAGGAATTGGAGAAGCCGATGGTGATGTATGTACGTGTATACGTGTACGCACATACACGTATGTGTCTGTGTACGTGTATGAAACGAGAAAACGCGAACGCGCGAGGAATCGATGTGGGAAAGAGTGCGCGTGCATTTTTGAAAGCGGGAGCGGTCCGGCCTCGTACTACACCGGCGGTCGTCTTACGGGCTCTTCAGGGCTTTCGGTCGACCCCTCGAGAAGAGCGAGCACGAGAAGAGCTAGCACACGGGGTCGAGAAACGGTCATAGTTCTATTTCCGTCTCTCGTGAATCATTCTCGCTTCACCTATCCCTCTTAATGCTGCTTATAACGCCGTTATATGGTCCGATGAAAGATGCTGCTGATTCCTGATAGAGACCATCCTCGACGATGATTTTCGAGGCCGCTTTTTTTTTCGCGTCGTTTTTCTTTTTCTTCTTTTTTTCTTTTTCCACCGAGTGGAAAAGCGCGTTATTTCGAGAGATTTTCGATGTCGCGTATTCGGGACGCGACACTCTCTGTCCCCTGTCCCCTCCCGGTCAGTAGTCGTAACGACGGGAATTTGACCAACGAGAATTGCTGGTAAACGCCCCATTGCCAGACTCATAAAGCAATAAATTTCTTCACGGTAAAGTTGCTACAACTCTCGGGAATCGCTTTAACGACGCGTACCGATGTCAAAGTCCGCGTTAAAACTTAACAGCTTCGAGCTTCGAGTCCGATCGACAAAGTGCACCGACCAACGTCGGTCCAAACGTTGATCCGTACATCTCTCTTATCCCCCTCCTATCTCTCTCCCCTCCCTCCTCAGTAAACGTCGCTACTCGGCGAAAAGTAATTTCAATCCCGCAAATCGCGATGCAACAATCGATTAGCCGCGTGCTCGGCGAGTATCGAAAATTAGAGAACGGGTGGCGGTGTTCGCGGCCGTGTTTCGCGGCCGGGAATCCCCAGATCCAAGATCTAGTTCGGGTTAGAAGGGTCGGTAGGACTGTTCGTAGGATCGGAACGGGTGTGTATCGGATCGGATCGGTAACGCGGCATCCGAGTGCATAACGGAACGATAGCCTCGCCACGGTAATGCGCATCAGACTACATTTCACGGTTGATCGAGGCCCAGCCTGGCGCCATAGACAATTTCCCAAAGGGTTCCCAGACCGATATAATGGGGTGGCCAAGGCATATACCGTAACTCTATCGTATTACCGTTGACCCGGGTAACCGGCAGGCTTCTCCTACTCCACCCAGGCTTCTCGGTTCTCTCGGGGTGAATTCGTCAATGGTTTGATCAAGGCCGGGCTGCAAGGATCAATTTTCAAATTGTATTTCGCGGCACGTACGCCGATCGTGCCTCGCCACCTTTTCCTCCTTCGATCTCCTTCTTTTCTTAGGGCCAAGCTTACCCCTTTCTAGTTCTCTCTTCTCCCTCTTGACGCGTTATATCTCGATACGAGCCGAAGCTCGAGATACCTTTTCCTCTCTCTCGAGACGGATATCGAGTCTCGTCGATTCGACGGAAGCGTGGATTCCTCGACCGTGTCGAGGAAGGAATAAGTGCGTATGACGCGACGATCCGTGTTCAGTCGGATGGCCACGATCCGCCGAATGTTCTCGCAGTCGTTAACTGTTTAATGGTTCGGCCAACGTCGTAACACGAATTCACAGAGATGGCTCGTTCGCTCTTGTAAACATTGCGTATGAACGGCGAGAAAATCGTGGGGCCGCGTATCTATGAATTCCCGTAAACCACAACCTCCTTATAACCCGTGTGCCATTCCCTCCCCCCTCAGGGACATATGTCCTTATACAGGCTCCGTGAGCTTTAATGAAAGCCATAAAGCGCTCTCCGGATGGTGGGTTGCGGCGTTTACTGTACCGGGATGGAACGTGGCTACGAGCACCGAAGGTCGTACTACGCCCTCGCGAGAGGCCGATTAACAATTGAAGCGGCGAACCGGGGATAACGGAGATGAACGCTAGGGGAACGTACACCTTCACCCGTGACCGTGAATCTCCTCCTTTTCCCTTCCTCTTCCCTCGTTTCTTCGTCGGTTGTACATATATATATATAGAGAGAGAGAGAGAGCTCGATCCTTGGTGGCTTAAACTCGCGTCCTCTCGCGATGAAGGAAATGTAATCGTTCTCGATAAATTGGCGATATCCGCGGCGTATTATCCTCCGTCTAACCGGTTGCGCAGAGGGGGGAGGGCGTTTAGTCGAATCTCGTTTTGGCCGACGACGCATTGCGAGTGACAGTTTTTCGAATTTCAAAAGCCGCTGGCACGGAGTAAATCGAAAACAAGCCGTGAAAACGGAAAAATGTCGCGTTTAAATCTTTCGATTTACGGTGAGTCGTTCAACTCGTTTTTTCCCTCCCCTCTTTTTTTCCTTTTTATTTTATTTTATTTTTTTTTTTTTTACTCTATTTTTTTTCGATTCGATGAATACGACGCTTCCCGCTCGAAGGATGGAATTTTCGTAACGAATTTTTTGAACGGGAAGAACGTAAACGGATGGATTGATCGGGAAAATGAAGGGAACGGGTTGGATAAGAATTCTCGTCGCGTTTTTTCCAATTGCAAGTTGAAAACGTCGCGATGAATGAAATTCCCTCCCTCTCTCTCTCTCTCTCTCTCTCTCGCTCTCTCAATCAGGGCACGAGAATACTTTTACGGGCAATCGAGCACTGCCCTCGAACACGCGTATTAATTTCGATTTAATCGTTACGTTTGATCACAGCCGGTAATGCGCGCCACGTCCCGCTTCGCCGCAATCACCATTGTTCGTTTCATCGTTGGCCGTTCACGCTGTCGATACATACCCCCCCTCTTCATACATTTTAATTTACTGACCTTTCATCGTACGCGCACTTTAATTCGTTTCTTTTGTTTCGCGTCCGGATCCATCATCCTTCCCCCTCCCCCTTTTATATATCTGCGCGTGCATTGTTGTTAACCGCCCCCTTCGACGGTTTTGCTAAGTGAAGTGCGCAGGGAACAATTTATTCGAATTCCCGCTACCACAATACGATACGTCTCCGAACGAACCTCTGTATTTACGTTCGCCATTACGACATTGGGTCGTTGGGATTTTTCACGGCGCGCATTAATGCCCGACTCATTAAGGCCGTGCGAATCGTTTAACGTTTAATCTGTCGAGTTGTTTAGCGTCATGAGAACGGTTTCGTGTTTTCGAGTCGCCGTTAATTCTCTCGTTCTAATTCGAATTACGTTCTTTCTTTTTTTCCCTCTCTCTCTCTTTTTCTCTGGTCGGTTGAATTGCGACCATTTCGGGGATTCTCTCTTCGAGTCTCTGAACGCTAGGGGAATAGTTAGTCGATGAATATAAAATATCTTCTTTAGCGAGGCTTAACGTCGTCGAACATCGAGAGAAAGAGAGAGAGAGACGAAGAAAAATGGCGAATGAAAACAATTCGTTGCGCCATATTCCCGCGACTCGCGAATGTCTAGGATCGGCGGTGTTGGAAGAATCGAATCGTCGAGGTCGCGGCGTTCACACCTCGGAAATATCGAGACCGGGATGGAACGAATCACTCGAGAGATATATCTTTATTTTGACGGGGAACGACGAGTCAACGGCCTCGCTTCGATCCTATCCTTCGCGTTGGAGGGAATCGGTGGTACGAAACGGACGTCGAAAAAATAGGGGATCGATGCGTTTCTCGTCCACGAGCGCAGGAAGCGGTCTGCTTCGTTTATTAATAATCCTCTCTCGGCCAACTTTGACTCCCTTCCTCCTCTTCATTATGGAGAAACGGCGGAGAACGCGTTTGATATTTATCAACGGGTAATAGGAGAGGTAATAGCTGTTGTGTACCGGATCGTTGTGGCGGAAGGACGGAGGGCAGTTAGAAATCGGTCGTTTGCCGATGATGATGGTGTCGCCCCGTCAACGTAATATTCGCGATGCGGGTGAATGATCCGGCCTCGTAACGCTTCGG
>NW_006263748.1:178053-181503 GCF_000469605.1 Apis dorsata | reverse complement strand
GCAATTACCGGCCGGTTCCCTCCGGCAACCTCGCGTTTTTCGCAACTGCACGTCGCGCGGCGATATTTTTTTCCCCTACTTGTTGCTCCTTTTTTTTCGCCCGCGTTCTGCCCGCGTAATTGCGCTTTNAGGACGTCGCTCGTAAAAGCGACGGCGCCGTTCCCTCGCATAATCCTGCGGCCACGCTTCTCCCACCCACGCTTTACGACCGTTTCACCTCTGCGCCGGGAATGACATAACGCAAAGCGAACCAAGATTTACATCCCATTTGCCTTGCTTTCCGCGATTGTCCGGGGTTAACGGTACTTCCTACTCGTATTTCGGATTTTCTGCCGACCACCCCTTTGTTTTCCCGTCCCGAGAATTATTTCGTTTCGGGGCTGGTCGCGCTGCCCTCCCCTCTCCTCCCCCCCTCTCGCGGCTGCGCTCGCAATTACCGGCCGGTTCCCTCCGGCAACCTCGCGTTTTTCGCAACTGCACGTCGCGCGGCGACATTTTTTTCCCCTACTTGTTGCTCCTTTTTTTGCGGCCGCGTTCTGCCCGGGTAATTGCGCTTTAACAGTCTTTTGTCGGTATTTCCCTCTTTCCTACTTTTTCTTTTTTCTCCCCCCCCCTCCCCTTTCTTTTTCGTCGCCTCCCCGTTCTCCGCGCGCGAGAACTCTCTTCTCTCTTATCGACGAGAGGGCGGTGTCCGCCCCCCTTTTCCCCGATGCAACGCTCCCTCGACCGCGGTGCGCGAACGCGGGATGCGAAACGTAGCGAGATTCGCATCCGAACCGGCTGGGTCGCTTTACGCCGCGGCGACCACCTCTATCACGTCCCAACGATCCCTCTCCGTTCGATTATGCGAACGTCCGTGTGTGTCGTCACGGCCGACGTGCATCGCGCGGCATAATTTCACGGATCGCGCGCGATGCCTTCACCGGCGCGAAAATACGCGCAACCTCGTCCTTCCTCCTCTCCCTTCGCGCGGCAAACGTCGAATGCTATTCTTCGCCGCCAAGCGAGGAGATATCTCGCCGGATATCGATCGATTCGCGAGATAATGTTCCGAAATCCAATCGAAACAATTTTTCCAATTTCGTAAATTTAATCCGAATTGCATCTCTCGTGCGTTAATAATCACGCGCGGGCGATATGACACGTCGCAATCGCGGTTTTAAAAACCGGCCGAGTTTTCTCAAATTTTCATTCGGCATATTCATTCCCTTCGAACCCGCCGCTTGTTTACCGCGCGCGGGTTGTATACCGATCCTCGAACAACGTGGTTATTTGCCCACCATTCTGCCCACGTTTTGTTCCACGCTGTTTTCAACTTCGACTATCGCTTTAATCGATTACCGGAACCGGTACATCGATCGAAAACCTCTTTTTCACCTCTTCGTTCACCAAATTATCGCGCGTTGCGATCCTCCACTCGACGCCGGATCAAGAGTCATCGAACCGTTCTCCTTCGGTTGGACAACCTTCCCGCTATTAATAGGGTCCTCCCAATAACACGCGCGACAGATTGGAATTAAGAATCGTTCACCAGCCCCTTCAAGGTTTTTCTATCTTTAAAAGAATCGTTTTATCCTCTCTCTCTCTACATATATATATATCTCTCTCTCGTTCTTTCCTCCATCCGCGAGAATCGAATTTTTTCACCGAATCGCACCTGTTTCTCGCATCGACGCGAAAACGTAACGTGGAATACGCCGTTTTTCATCGTTATTATTTCTCTCCTGAAAAATCGATCTCCTGAAAAATAGCTGAAATCGAAATGTCAACTCTCTCGAAAACGTTCCTCGCGATAATCGCGCGTTTTCGTTCGCGGTCAGGGAATTATCGAGAAAAAACAGTCGATATTTTTCACGGTGATCGAACGGAGGAAAAATTCGAACGGAGTAAAGATCGTTGTTTCGAATACGATGAAAGAGAGAAAAAAAAAAAAAAAAATGGAGGGACCGACGTTTTCAATTATAAAAACATCGTTCCGGCAGGTTTGTTGTTTGTTCAATTGTAAAAAAAAAAAAAAGAAAAAAGGAAATATTTAATCGACCCTCCAGCGGATTTTCGAAATTTGTATTAAAATCGACATATTTCTTGTTTCTATTATCTCTCTCTCTCTCTCTCCAATTTTTTTTCAAACGATCGCGTTAACGTTAGCAGATAGCGACACCCGTGGAACACCCGTTTTCGAATCTATTTATCGACACTTGGATGAATTATTCGTAACGGGGCAAGTTGCATCAACTGGACTCGGAACGGGTTGCGTGTAAGGAGATCATGCGAGATTCATCGTGCGCGAAATTTCTATCGGTCGGTGAAAAATTTTTCAAATTTTACTGTACACGTTTCCCTTACGGAGCTCGTAAAAGCAAATATAACTCGATACGACTTTTCCGAGGGAGAGAATTTCCACGGAGAATTTTTATAGCGGCGGGGCCTCGTCCTAAAAGCGCGACCGGGATAGTTTCGATTCACCGGAAAACCCGATACCGTTGCGAACTACTTTTCCAAGCGCCGCTTTTAACGATTCTCACTTCCTTTTTTTTTTTCTTTTTTTTTCTTTCTTTTTTTTTTTTTTTTTTTTTTTTTTTTTTTTTTTTTTTTTTTTCTATCCCGCGTATCGATTGGACGGTGGACGGTCCCCGGCTTCGATTGTCCAACAGATTTTTTCCACCACGTTACTCCACAGGATCACGTGTCACCCGATACAGTACGTCCCCCGACAAACGAATCGGAGATCTTGAACAGAGGGATAGTTCGTGTTTCGAATTTTAGGTTAAACCCGGGTTGAACGGAGCAAGGGGAAGAGAGAGAGAGAGGAGAAAAAAAGAGATACTCCTTTATTTTTCGCCGATCTTCCCTCTCGAACGTTTACTATCAAAGCATCGTTAGCCTAGCGGTCTCTCGGCAAGCACGGGAGTAACGCTGTTGGTTCTCACGCGCCCCATACGTCAACCGTGTTAATGCAAATACAGCCGGCACTACGAATAACAAGGTGCAATGTTACAGTTGGGGAACAAACTTCGTGGGCGAGGCTTGAGTTTTGAAACGGCGCAAAGTTCACGTTCCTCTGACGCGGAATTAACTCTTGGTAATCGTCGTTACGGGTAATAGGTGTGCGTGCGTAATCCAATAGCAACGAGTTGTTGCAAAACGTCGCGTACTTTCTCTCTCTCTCTTTCGTCGGCCGCGGGACGGGAGATTCGTCGAATTTTCGATCCGTCGAGGCGACAGAATCACGCTCGGACCTTAATTTGACAGGGAATGAGCGGAGACGAGGGTGTGGAGTGGAAAGTGCGGCGTGACAGATTGTAGAAGCGTGTCGCATCGGTTAATACAACGGGACTAATGAGTGGGACGCATCGAGACTCGGCGATGTGTATCGTTTCGGATACCACCGTATTCCAATAATTCACCTCTAATTAAGGCGTTAATGAAGAGCCTCGGGGCGAGAGAGAG
>NW_006263748.1:164299-177453 GCF_000469605.1 Apis dorsata | reverse complement strand
ATCGTCCCGAGAGGGTACCGGTTTTCCGAGGAGGGAAGGATGGCGGTCGATTGTCGAGCGAGAATTGATCCTACGCGCGGCGAACGATGCGCTGCTCCAGCGGGAGCAGCACGCCTACGTGCACTACGTCCGGCCGTTGTGTGTCCGCCAAAGGGTTGCTCGTTAATTAAATCATAGGGAGCTTTGTTTTCCCACCACCGAAATTTCCAGGGAACTAATCGCGACACAATTTAATCCCTTCGACCTTGGATTTCGAGGATAATACGTTTCGTATTATTCGGGGAAATTTATAGAGAATATAAAACACACGGTGCTCGTTTTTCCTTTCGTTTTTTTCTTCTTTCTTCCTTTCTCGGATCCCAAAATTCGTACGTTTCGATTCGTAAGTTTCGATCGAGTCGGCATTGTGGTGGGAAGGCGATCCCTTTTACGGAGAATTCACAGGGACAACGAGGCCATCCTCTCCACCCTTTCACGGTGGATCCGTTCGCGGAATACACGAGCGAGGGAAGGGTGGACAACGGGTCCTCCCGCGCGCATTGAAAATTCTCTGTGATTCGGCGCAATTGATTAGCGGCCGGTATTTATGCAGGCCACCTAGTCGTTACCGCTCGTGATTTCAGTTTGCATTACGGACAGGCTAATGTACGCGCAAACGCGACGCGAATCTGTTTGGATTAGTCGCTCGTGACCATCGACAACGTCGAACAATCTTCGATTCCCGTTCCATCCGCCCGCGCTTCTGCGCTCATCGCGTCCCGAGGAATTAAGCGGAATTACATCGAGTTCCTCGAGAGGAGGCGCACGCATCTCCACTCGGAACGTGTAATTTTCCTATCGCGGATCCTATCTTTCCTTTTTCGATCCTTTTTTTTTTTTTCCTTTTCTCTATTATTAAAGTCGAAGAGGTTTTTAGCCGATTGAAAAACGATGACGTTGTTTCGAGTGTCAATTTCAAGCCGCATATTCCGGGAAAAGGGATAAGATAAAAATATTTGCAAGAATATTTGGAATCCAATTTAAACAGAGGTTGCCTGTATCGCGAGGAGAATTCACCCGTGTTTCTCCAATAAAGCCGAACTTGCTTCCCTTTTGCCGAGTTGAAGCAGCTTCTCACGATCTTTCCATTGGTTGCTACCCGCTATTGTACCCATCCCCGATTCAATCCGCCATTTTCTTCCCTTTTCCACGTAGCGTCGAATCTGACCGTTGTTCTCCCCGCAAGGATTTTTCGCGATTTCTACAAATCGATACCGCTCATCTCGACAATTTCGGTGGTCGGGGCTACGCGTTTCGATCAATTTTTACTTGACTCCCATTCTGATAATATCCCCAAGATCTAGGATAAGATCTTTTTTTACGAATCGAGTAAATCCCCTTTTATCGAGAGATCGGTAAACATTTGAGGAGGAACCGTGGATCTTCTTTCTCGACGAGCGCCCTTCTTCTCCACCTTTATTAACCTTTCTTCGTTTATTTACCTTCCTCGATAATAACCGTACTCGTACTCGATAATCGTCGTTTATACGCTCTCAAAAGATCCCAATTAAACGCGTGGATCAAACACGATGTTCGTGCCCCGATGCGCGATCGCGTTCTCTCGACAGTTCGTCTCGAAATCACGTACGACTCTGATGCGTGATTGGATAACGCCGACATCCCTCTGGATAGAACGTCGACGGGTGAATTTTTGACTTGACCGCGTCGTATAAAATTAATCCTCCTCCCCTCCACTTGTTTTGTATCGCATCGTCATCTCCTTTGTGAAGATCCTCTACCTTTTGGAATCATTGCGTTGCATCGATGGATAGAGCCGTATCCGATAATTAACGACCGACCTTTTCCTTCCAGCCTTCTATTTCCNCTCTCTCTCTCTCTCTCTCTCTCTCTCTCTCTCTCTCTCTCTCTCTCTCTCGAGTTTACCGGTTCATTATTTTTCCACCGCATCCACCGTGATGGATCCCTTCTCGATAATTAGCATCGCGATTAATCACCTCGTTGTCCAGCACGCCGCTATTCGAGAAAGTTGGTCGTCGCTTGGAATTTTTATCCTCCTCCCTCCTCGATCGGCGAGCGACGAGCAACGGTTGCTTCTTTCCCGGTGGGAGACACTTGTCGCGTTCCGTGGCCTTTGTTGACCGTGTTGGCGAAAAAAGCCTTGCTCGGGACCAGAAAAATCCGAGTGAATTTTCCGGTGCAAGACCACCGGGTCCCATAAGAGGCAATTTCTCTTCGGGAAGGGGGAGGGGGGGGGGTACATGCATAAGACAGGTTTAATACAGCTCGGTCGGTAAGATATTCATACGTTTTTATCCCGCTAGACCGTGGTCTCGTTTCTCGCGAAAAATCGACATCGGGCGGGGCGAGGTTCGGCGTCGTTCGTCGTCGAAGGAAACGAGAGAAAAATAAGGTTGGCCAGAAATAAAGTTCGGGTAAATAAGATCGCGCGCGAAAATAAATAAAAGGCGACCACGGCCGATTTAATTTGGAAAAACGAATCCACGGGCCGGATCCACTCATTGGACACGTTTTCCCAACCGAGAAGAAGATGGAGGGGATCGATTGGTTAATGAATTTCACTACGAAGAAGGGCGATTCGTATTTCTATTTTTTTTTTTTTTTCCGTCGAAACGGACGTTCGAATTTGCAGTGTCGCAATTTCCTTCGCGAGACGAGCAGATCGAAATTTAAATTCGTCCGTTAAAATGGTTCGGTGGAACGCAATTATATTCTGTTTAAAGGGAAAGCGTATGGAGCGTTGGTATTAAATTTAAAGCGGGAGGACCACCGTTGCCGCGAGGTCTCGATTATAATTCACGAAGGGTAAACCCGGTAAATCGTTTCTATTTTAGAACGGTTGCCAGGACGATGTTGCGCATTTATTTATCATCCGTTGTTGTAACGGCCCGACTTATTCATGAATTATCACACTTTTTTTTCCCCAACGAATTTTTCCCCGAGTAACAGGTTGGAGGGTTGGCTCGATTCAACTCGGCGCGACAAACTTTCGTCCTCGTGTAAGGAAAAAAATCTGCGCGCGGATACGGAAACGGAGAAAATTTCGAAACGGAGCCACCACCCAACTTCGAGATCTTCTTTCTGCTCGATAAGTTTTCCATCCGTTTTACGGTCAACGAGCTCGAATTCGGATCGAAAGGAAGGAGGTAAGTTCGATCGAAGAGGGGCGGTTACGAGGATCGATGCGGTCGTATAGCTCGGTTTTTATGGAGTTTCCTCTTTTTTTTTTTTACGATAGAGCCGCTCGCGGAATATACATCGTTTCGAGGCGTGTGCACACGCGATGGGACGCTTTCCAGCGAATTGTTTCGTTTTCTCTTTATTCCCCTCTTTTTTCCTTTTTTCTTTTTCTTTTTCTCTTTTTCTCTTTTTTTTTTTTTTTTTCGGCCGCGTTCGTTGTCCTCGTGCATTGGATCGGTCCTTCTGATTGTGACAGCGTTGTCGTCCTTTGTCGATTTCGAGAATGAAAACGCGACGTCGCGTTCCAACCTAGCAATCGGCCGTTGTTTATCGCTTCTCATCCTCTCGCCGGCCGGAAACTGGCGGAAAGCTATTTTCACGGGAGGAGAGAGAGAGAGAGAAGTGACTTGTCTCGAAACGACTCGCTGGAATGCAATAAGAGAGCGAAGGAACTGTAGACGAAGGAACTCTTCTTCGCCAGCTATGAAAATTTCTATTGGCTTTCTTCGAGGGTTCTTTCGTCGCGACTTTCGACGACGACCTTACCCCTCGTGTGCCACGAACCGGGGAATCCGTCTATCAACTTTCTCCAAGGGAACAATCTTTTGTTTCGATTCGGTCGTTTCGCGAACGGGCGCATTTACCTTCCCTTTGTCTCGCGACGAGATTCAGCCCCATTGTCGGATACTTGGAGATCTCGGGACTTAATCGTCCCGTACGATCGTCGTCCATTTATCGTTGTTGCTGGGTACAGTGGCACGCTGCGCAAACGGGACGGGATCGATGGTAACAAAAGAAAATTTCGTCACACCTACCTGTCGGCGTTTAGAAACGCAAGAGAAAAAAAAAGAAAGAGAAAAAAAAAAAATCGAAAAAAAACTTGATGAACTTCTTTAACCCGTTCAACACTTGGAAAATGGAAGAAAGTAAAAAAAAAAAACAAAAAAAAAAAAACAAAAAAAAAATTAAAAAGAAAAATATAACGAAAAGGTCAACGTAAGATTAAAAAACAAAGATGGTTGCCGAGATGGAGATGACGTTTAATCGTTAAAATCAATAAAATTAATGAATTAAATAAATAAATTAAAAATGTTTATATACATATTTATATATATAATATATATATATATATAATATAATATAAAACATAAATAGAGTCCCGAGACTGGTGGAGCGAGGCGCGTATTTCGACGCGCCCTCTCCGTTGCGCTTTCTTTGCGATCTTTTTCTCCTCACGCGAAGCCGTAACGTCGAGAATTCCGGAAGAGATCGATTCGCCATCGTGTCCGCCCAAAATATCATCGTTCCACTTTCTCTCTTGGTGGCTGTCGTGAAAAAACTCGTGTTTCACGGGAAAGAATACAAAAGAAAGAGAGAAAGAGAGAGAGAGAGATAGAGAGGGAGAGAAAAATAACACCACCGTGGAAGCAACGATACGAAGCAACAGATAAAAATTGTCGAAGTTATTTAAAAAAAAAAAGACATCTTAATGAAAATTCGATATCGAAATTTCGAATCTCGAGGTATGCCTCGAATAATTGAATGCATCCAATCGTCTCGTTCGGAAAATTCTCGACCCAACGTGCCCATTTCCTAATCGTTGCGATATTTTTATTCGTTCTGTCTCACTCTCTCTCTCTCTCACTCTCTCTCTCTCTCTCTCTTTCTCTCTCTCTCTTGCTTTCACTCCCTCCCTTTCTCTCCTCCTCTCTACCCTCATTTTTCTCTTGTGCTCTCTATTTTCATTAACTATCTTAAGTCTCTGCTTTAACTAGTCTAACGCGTATTACATTATCATATTTTACATAAAATCGTTTTTTTGCCTAGTGGTCTCTTTTTCCCCCTCGCTTTTCTCCACCGATTGGCTCTCCTCGAGCCAATATATACCCCTCGTTTCCCCCTCGGTGATATTTTTACATACGTAAGGAGGTTACGGCCCTTATCAATCGTTGATGGAAAATTCCGGGGTAGGGGTGAGGGAGTGGGGTAGGGGGAGAAACGCAGCTGCCTCGACCAAGTAATAGAGGAACAGTGGGAGAGAATCGAGACGACGACGTCGACGACGACGACGACCGGTCACCTCACGGGTCGATGATAATTCCTCCGCCGGCGAGTGAATTACGATATTTATTCCGGTCGCGCGACACGATCGATCGTTCTCGAATTGTCCCGGTGGACGCGTAAAAATACGAGGAAATTTTCGACCGAGACATTCGACGCTAATATATATATATCGCCCGCTGCGAGCTTCTCGTTTCTGGCGTCGTTAGACCTGTTTTCGCTCGCAACTTTGCGTGCCCCGTATTTTCCAACAACGTCTGACAAAAGATTTCGGTCCTCCATCCGAATAACAACGACGACAACGACGACGACGATGACGACGACGACGACGGGTGTTTTTCCCTTCCATCGTCGCCGAAAGGAAGAAAATTCACCGAGGACGGGTAACGATGTTCGGGCGTTAAGCGTGCGATGCATCGAAGTGTCGGATTCGATCGATCGATCGATCGATCAAGAAATCTCGAATCGCATCCATCGTTTTTCGAATTCTTCTTTGAGAGAAAAATACTACACTTTTCGCTTTCGAGCTTCGTTTCCACGGTATGGGACACGAAGGTTGTAGGAAATATTCAGACGCGTTTCGAGATTGCGTTGTTTCCAAATGTACTTCTTCTCGCGACGTTTAACCCCTCTTTCCTTCACGCGTTTCCTTCTTTTCTCTCCTTTTTATCTTTTTTTTTTTTTTTTGCATACGTATACATAGACGTATCGATCTAGAAGATTCCCGAGTGTTTCAACCCTTCACGCGACATCCTTTATCGAGACCCTGGGCTCTTTGGTATTGTTCTCCCGTAGAGAGACTCCGAAAAGTGCGACCTTCGAATGCTCTTCTCACTGCTTCTTCTCCGGTTTTCTTTTCTCTTCTCTCTTTTCTCTCTCTCTCTCTCTCTCTCTCTCTCTCTATCACTCTCATTCTTTCTCTCTTTCTTTCTCTCTTTCTTTCTCTCTCTCCCGTTCTCCATCGGTGGTTCGCGATCTTTCGAGGTCAAGCACCACTTCTGAATCACGAGCGTCACTCGAACGCTTCTTCTGCCTTCCCGATATGAAACTGAAGGGGTTCGGGACAGGCAAGAATCCGCCATAACTCTTTCCCTTGCACACTCTCGTGCGTTCACCTCTATCTCTCCGTTTTCCTTTCACACGCGCGTTTCGATACACGGAAACACATGCATACAAACACACGATACCATATGCTCTCTCCTTTTCATCTTCTCATCCTCCTCCTCCTCCTCCTCTCTTTCTCTCTTTTTCTATCTCTCTCTTTCTCTCTCGCGGATAAAATTTCTATAGAGACACAAGGCACGTGTCGTAACGCGACATTTCTTCCTTTCTTTTCTTTTCTTTTCTTTTCTTTTTTTCTATTTTCTGGAGAAATAACAGCAGTGACGACGATAAAAGTAGAAGAGGAAGAATCGAGGGAGGAAATAGAGCAAAAAAATCGTGTTTGAGAAGAAACTCGTCGAGGTATGAATGTAGAAACGGAAGAAGAGAAAGAAGAAGGTACGAATGCCCGGTTACCAAAAGAAAAAAAAAAAAAAAAAAAAAAAAAATTGATTTTTCTTTTTTTTTTGCAACCTGTTTCCTACAATACAAGAGGACTCGTTCTAATGCCCGACAACAACGGTTCACCGAAAAAAAAAAAATATATATATATATATGTATATCAGCGCATAGATTCGCTCTCTCCTTTTCTTTTTTTTTTTTTTTTTTTTTTTTTTTTTTTTGTTTTTTTTTTCTCATTTTCTTTCTCGTTTTCCCCTGCTCAATGTTCTCGTCGTGAATTTCGCTGCGTAATTCGTTTCGCAGTTGTTGGATCTCGCAGTTGCGTGCGTGTGTGTATGTATGTGTGTGCGTATGCGTGTATGTGTATGTGCGTGTATCCCGAGATCGATCGCGTTTATAATTAATATAATAATAATAATAATAATCGCCTCCTCGTTTCGTTATTTGGTCGCGCGTTGGCCCTCTCACGGCATTCTTCTCGTGGGCTCTCGTCTTTTCGACCGGTTCTAATTCTAAGCCCGAGTAAAGCCCGAGTTCGAGTTTTTTTTTTAGAAAAGGGTCTACTCAGAATGGAAGGGCCCCGCGCGATTATCGCTAGCAGTAGTACGAGGTCGATAGTCCCAGCTTGCAGGAAAACGGCGCCCTACGCCGGTTGTACACACTTCCGGTGCTGATGACGTCCTTCGTCTCGCACCGCAGACCCGTGAAGCCTTCCGCGCATCTGTAATTAGGAAAAAGAAGAGTAAAAAAAAAAAAAAAATTAGCGTTGTCAAAATCAATTTTTGTTTTCTTTCTTTCTTGTCTTGTTTCGATGATTCGATGATTCGGGAATAGGAGAGGAGAGGGGAAGGGAAGGGAAGGGAAGGGAAGGGAAGAGAAGAGAAGGAAAGGAGGGAAAATTGGGCGCGGAAAAAATTCCCGCTATTTATTCGGCAAATTTTGGTGGCGCGAGCCAGACGAGGGGAGGGGAGATTCGAGGCAGAGACAGCTCGATGCGTCCAAGACGTTTCTTTGGAAAAATAATGTTATGCCGACGTGGTCGTATTTATAGCACGGTTAACTAACCGCGGCGAGACGTACGAACGCTTGGTAGACGTGTCGTTTGCGGCACTCGCGTGTTCGCAAGCCAGAAGCGGAGGGTCATCACCGTAGAATCAGAAATGTCCGCCCGGCTGCTAAACGATTTTACGCGTGTTTCTTCGTAATTGCATACCCTTCCCTCGAAACGCGGAATTTTCATTTAAAGGAATACAAAGATTTTTCCCATCCGAGTCGAACATCTCCCGATTACAGCCACGTTTCCAGGAATATTCCGTTTGGAACGGGGGGAAAAAAAATTCTATCCACAATGGAATTTGAAGGGGAAATGGTACATGGCGAGAGAACGGTCGGGTCCAAGAATCGTAGATTGTCCCATTGATACGATCCTGGGGGAAATCAAAGGGGAAGCATCTCTAGCCCGCGTGCTTCCCGCGACCCGCCCGTGCGATCAAGCATATTTTCGTCCCCGACAAATTTCCTACGTCCAAATCCTATTTCTATTTCGCGTGCATAGATAAAAATCTAGATTTTCCTTCTACCATCGAATCGTTCGATTTCGACTCGAACGGAAAAAGAGAGAGAGAGAGAGAGAGAGAGAGAGAAATAAAGAAAAACGGGAGTAGAGAAAAAAAAAAAAAAAAAAAAGAAATGGAAGTTTCTCACAGAGGTATGTATGTCTACCGTGAAAATTTGTCGCGCGTCGGATACGCGTTTAAAGGTGTATTAAAAAACTGACAGGGGACACATGCTACGGCCCGTAAACGCGATAAATATTGGCGAAACAGAACGACTTGTTTGCATATTCGGCCGAGGAACGATCCGTGCACCGAGATTTTGTAATAAACTTTGCCGAACGATTCTCGCGATTTTAACGACGGCTATCCGTGACAATCTCGCGGTGAAACGGCATTCCTTCCGTCTCCCCTCCCTCCTTTTCCCTTTTCCGACTCCCTGTCCTTCCCCTCTTCCTCCTCTTCTCCCTTCCCTCTTCTCCCTCCCTTTTTTTTTTTATTCCGTCTTCGTTCGAGCGGCACCCTCGCGAATTTACGAGGACCACGCACTAAATATACTTGGCGGCAGATTTACCGTTGGACAAACCAGAAACAGCACCGGAGATAGTGCAATTTACTGTACCATTCACTTGAACCCATTAACGCTCGCCGAGGTAACTTCGAACACGTAATTGGCTTTCCATTGAGATTTATCGTAATCATGCGTGTTTACCGGAGCGAGTGGTAGCTCTCTTTTACAACGAGGAGTACAACGTTTGCGAATAAACTCGTCGCGGATCCGGTGACTTTGCCGGGGCGGAAAAGCGCACAATGGATCCCCCCCTCCCATTCTCCACCTCCCTTGTTGGAAATTTTACCCCGTAGAAACGGAGAGAGGGAGGGAGGGAGGGAGGGAAGGGCCTCTGTTCTCCGGTGTATTCGTTGACGATTTCGGGAGGGGAGCCCTCCTCCCTTTTCCTCTCTCTCTCTCTCTCTCTCCTCGACTCCTTTTCTCGACGCGAGCTTTCTGTGTATATGCACCGAATAATTTTCCATCGAGATTAACGCGTACAAGTTTCGTTAAAATAACGAGGGTGTGTCCGATTCGAAACGCCAGGTTTCGAAACGGGTTAAAATAAACGGAATAATTCGGAGGACGGGGGTGAGGCGCGCGCGCGTTAATTAATAATTTTCGAGCGTCGGTGACGACGGATATCGGACGACGGCGGGGATACAGGTGGAAACGAAAAACGTTAAGCGCGACGTACGACCGACAGCGGTCGTTAAAATCTGATTTTTCTGAATGACGGATTTTATGGGGACGCGATTTCTCGGTTGAGCGTAAAACTCGCGATAGCGCGGTGTATCCCAGGCTCGATAACACTTCCGCGACGAGTACGTTACAAGTGCGTGCTGCAATATTTATACGCGCTTCTCTACGCCGCGTCGTAAAAAACGTAATGGTAAATTAAAGTTCCTCGTTACGTGGACGTCGTAAAAGTTGCTCTTACGGGGAACCGATTGTTCGCCTATGCTTGTCGTTTGATCTTTGGTAATTACCATTTATCGATTATCCTAGGTAGTTGCGATTTAAAGAAGAATAATCGTGGAAGTAATAGCGGCCATGAGTAGGTAACTATGAAATACCGTAAAACGCAATCTTGCAAATTAAGCTTCTACAACGTCGTCGTGTGACTTCGAAGTCACGTATCCATGTATCTATATTTTCTTCTAGTAATTTCTATTTCTAAATTTCTTAATTAGAGACTATATAATCTTTTTTCTTTTCTTTTCTTTTCTTTCTTTCTTTTTTTTTTTACAAAAACAGGAACAAAAATTGGATTATAATCCGTAACGATGATCCTGAATCGATTCTTTTAGGGAAAGATAGGAGAATTTCTCTTCTCGTTTATTGTTCTCGCGTCTCTGGTAACGGTAGACGGTGTCAGACTCTTCTTAATTCCCCTTTTTTCCACGATGGTGGACAACGAAACCCTTTCCCACCTCTACCCACCAAAACTGTCAAACTTTGGAGAGGAATAAGAAATTAGAGAGGCGAACGTCAAAGCGGATACTTTGCGAGAGTCGATCGCTTTAAGAATGAATCCTTTATTAGGGGAAAAATTGTTCGTAAAGTTTCTCGCTCTTCCTTTCGTTTCTTCTCACCTCTGCCTGCCAAAAGGGGATGGAACTTTTGTTTTCGAGCAGGGACGTGGAGAAATAAAAAATAAAATTCATCGGGAAATTTTTTTCCTCCCCTCCCCATAATCCGGATAATTAGCGAATCAGGAACGCGTCGAAGAAATCGTGAAATTATTCTGCCTCTTATTAACGAGCCTCGAGATTTTATTATCCTATTCGTCAAAACCGGATTTCTTAATCCACCGAGTTATTTAGAAATTAACGATTTCTCGAATCGTTTTACTGTTGACGATAAACCGTAAACCAACACGGAAAGGGGCAACACGTCCTAGCCACGGGTCAGCCGATACCCGGCTGTCGGAGTGGGTGAGGGGGTGTACGTATACTATATTACGATCGCAAAAATTAAAAGTACCTTTTTATACGGGCGGGCCAGGGATGCGAAACAGCCAGGTTTTAGAAAACTCGATCCCGGTTGGCTGTGTGTGGCGGTCCGAAATAGGGAAAGGGATGAAAGAGGGTGGCGGCGGTGGTGGTGGTGGTTTTCCTCCGGTATTAATTCCCATATATGCCGCGAGCGAGCCTCGGCCCGTAACTACACCGGAAGCTGTGTAGCCGGTGTGTATACGGTCGGGGTACGGTCGAAAGAAACTTTTTTGCGGTTTACTTAATTTAATAACGCTGCCGCGGTACGCAATTTCAAAGATAACACTTTAAATGGGCGGGGATACCACTCTCCCTCTTTCCTACTCGCGTTCCAACCGCCCCCTCCCTCTGTCTTTGCACGCTTACCGCGTTCTTTTCTTCCCTCTCGCGCGCCTCGCCTCTCTTCCGCGCATCCTCCTCCTCCTCCTCCTTCCATCACCTTTTTTATCACCTTCCGTCCCCTTCTTTTCCCCTCCCTTCTCCGCCTGTGTTCCTCGGCCCTGTGTGCCTGTCTGTTCCTCTTTCAAATTATTCGAGCGTGTGTGTACGTAGGAACGCATGCGCGCCTATCCCCGCTATTCGTGTCTCTGAACGCGTATAGAGAACGACTCCGGCAATAACGTAGCGTACTTTATTTCGAAACAGTCTCTAGCAGCCACGCGGGGGCTTAGCCGGCGAGCCTTTCCTCTTCTCTTGCGTTCTCGTTGCCCCTCGCCAACCTAACCCCCGTGGATAGTGGATAGCTTCCCGCGAGCGAAACTGGGTTACTTTCCATGCTGCTCGGCCGAGCGTGCAACGTGTGCATCCTATGCACACCACGCCTGCCACACCGATTCCTCGGGTGCGAACGTTACGTTTCTCAACCTTAGTCTTCCCCTCTCTCTTCCTCGTGGGATAACACACTGCTGTTCAACCGAAAACGGTCGAGGCGTCCGGTTACGACTTGTATATAAATATAACGCGTATATTATATCGCGATACGTAAGTTAAGTAGTTATTTATCCTAGAGGATTAGATTGTATACAAACGTAGGTACGATGATTTCACGATCTCAGTTTCAAAAGGAATTCCGTCTCGAGAGGTAATTTTGCTCGAAGAAGAATTTGGATCGAAGGAGCGAAATCGTTTCTCGATTTGATAAATCGACGATTCGAAGTAGATCGATTCGTTACCCCTTTAATCCGGTGTCTTTCAACGCGCGACCCTTCTCTCTCTCATGATATATGGCCATTACGGGGTTAATCGTGGCCCAAGTAATTAGCGCAAACTTGCCTGCTCGACAGCTGCCTCCACGAAATTTGCGGTCAAAAGGATCGGGGGTCTCCTGCACGGGGCGCATTCGTAATATCTCGATCCTTGGACCGCAATCGCGCGAACGAAAACCGTTAATCGTTAATCCTCTCGTCGTTTTATCGACACGATTATATACAATCGTATCTGGACGAAATCGCCTCGATGGACGAAAAAGCGTCCATGGTGGAAAGAAAACGAGGAGCAAGAGATACGTTTCGAGATCTGGGCCGTATCGACGGGCGAAAGAGCCCATGGTGGAAAGAAAACGAGGAGCAAGAGAGATACGTTTCGAGATAGGAAGTTAGCGACCCTTGCAAG
Source organism: Apis dorsata (assembly GCF_000469605.1). NCBI lineage: Eukaryota > Metazoa > Arthropoda > Insecta > Hymenoptera > Apidae > Apis > Apis dorsata. The sequence goes on along the minus strand of NW_006263748.1, from coordinate 164,980 downwards.
TAGCAGCCAACCTCGAAAGAAGCACGTGATTTATATATCACGTGAGGAGGTCACGTGAAATGGTCTACCATGGTTGGACGAATAGTTGCCGGCCGTTATAAGTAGATTTATGCCGAACCATAACCTTCGGACGTGGTATATGGGAAGGATAAGTGGATGGAATGGGTTGAGAGGGTTGGAGAGGAGAGAGAGAGAGAGAGAAAGAGAGAGAAAGCGAGGGATGACTGGTGGGTCAGGAGGGAAAAGCCCTGATGTCCCGAAGGGTGCCAGCTGGCGGGACAGGTTACTGTCTGGGAAATTGGGACGGTGGCGTTCGTTCGTTCAACCCTCGATCATTTCCCATCCGTTGCGTCGTTAGCAGCGGGAAAATGCTCGAATACCGATGATCCCTGCGATCGAGGTTGCATGGGTAACCTCGAGTCTTACTCATGTCTTGGCGAGGCCGAACCTCAAATTTGTTGGAACTCGGGATAAGCGATTGGACGAATTTGAAGATTTTCACAAATTCGAGAAGATAATTCTCGTTCCCTATTTTGAGGACAATTTTGGAAAGGATTTCGAAAGGAGGAAAACCGGATCGATTACGCTCGTCGAAGGAGCGAAACAGCTGTAACTGTAATTTTTCAACTTCGGTCAGGATTGGCTCAGCGTCGAGAGGGTGCACTTTTCCACCACTTGGAA
>NW_006263748.1:157347-164259 GCF_000469605.1 Apis dorsata | reverse complement strand
TATATATATATATATATATATATATAGTCGAGAAAGTTTCGTTTAACTTGGCCGGTGTACATTCAATAAAACGAACGGGGGAGGGAAAAATTGCGAATGTGCTCGCGAATAAAAGCAATTCGGCAAAGNCTCTCCCCTTCCCCCCTCCCCGCCGTGGACGACATCGCGTCGAACTTCCCCACCCCTTCCTCTCATTATTATTCATTTTCCCGATCAGTGGTCGACTTGCATCGGATGCGCCGCAGGGGGGTTGAATACCGATTCCGGTTAATTTAGTAACACGAATTACATTTCGTCTTTTCGTATTACAAACCGATTATTTCCACAAACGTTGTGCGTTCACTTTCAAAAATATATATATATATATGTGTGTATATGTATATGTATATGTGTATATATATATTATCCTTACTTTTCGCGATTGTTAACGTTAATTTTAGGTTCGCGCGTTTAATGGAACGAATGAACTCTCTTTCCATTATCCGTCTCTTCTATCATAATATAAAACCAATTTGAAATTCAAATTAAAATATTAAAATTCAAATCAAAATATTCGAATTTAAATTTAAATGATCAAATGCGAGAGTAATCGTGAAATAATGTGTAGGGAGGGGAGGGATTCTAAACGAGGAATTGTTATTTTGGTTTTTAATGGACGGGGGGGGGGATGAGAGGTGAGCGCGATTTATATTTTTCGGCCGCGATTCGACCGTTCATTGGCGTTCATTTTGAGAAGCCAGTTGGCCGCGCAAGGGGCGCGCCGCGCTTTGCTTTGGACAGCTCTATTTCCTTAAACGACGGTTCGAGGTAGTTCCACGGGGTGGAAATGTCACGCAGCCCGCAGCCCGCTCCTATCCCCTCTCTCTCCTTCTCCTCGGCTCAACTTCCGCCTCTACATGTGTTGGCCACATATGTCACCGAAAACTAACTTTTCCAACCTCGCTCCCTTTGCTCCCCTACATAACCTTCCTCACACATTTCGCCCCCGGAGAGAATCGCGCCGACCGATCGCTGGGTCAACATTTCCACCCCTGCGAGTTATATATCTTCACCCTTTCACGAGATATTGATAAAATCGTGGACGCCTCTGTTTACCTTTCTCCTCGTAAACTAGACGCTTTCGCTAATTACACGTATCTCGTATGGACGGGGGCGCTCGCTTTTAACATAATTTACAAGCACGTTCGACGATGACGAGGGAACGTAACGGTTGTAGTTGCGGTTGGAATAATAATAAACGGAAATAGTATCAACGGAAACGGAGAGAAGGAGAATAAATCGATCGATAAATTCGACAATCTATTTGGACGTTTATAAAAGTTACGTTTTACGTGTCTTCTGGTCAAATTGCAGATTGGCACGATCCACGCACGAGTAAGATGAATAAAGAAATAAATTATCAGAGCAGAAATATACGTATACGATATATAGAAAGCTCGAGGCACGCGATATATATATATATATATGGGGAAGGGAGATATATACTTTTCAAAGTCTTTGGTTCTCTCGTCCCCGGATATTACCATTTAAAAGCTGATCCCTCGATTGTTTTCTTCGATGGCGAAGTTTCGATATCGATTGGAGGAAGAGGGGGAATCTCTTTTCAATCTATTTTAGATTTGCAACGTGTATGCATAATTCATAATGGGGAGCGCGGGGAGGGGGACTTGTTATTCAAAGCCAATCCGGATGCCGATTTAATACTTCGCCAGTTTGTCCGTGATAATTCAATCGTTGAATCGGGCGTATCTCTTAATGCTTAGGTTTCGGTACGCAACATCTGCAGTACGTATTAATCAGAGGAGCCATTAGTCAACGTTTCGCGTATAAAACGCGGACCAACAACAATCCGGACCGATGCGCCTTAATTAATTAAGTTTGTAGCAATATCGTCTTCCCGATACTCGCCCTCACGTTTTGTGTCCTTTGTTTTCGCGACACGTTTTCTCATCGTTTTGCCACTCCTCCTCCCCCTGTCTTTTCCTCCGTTTCTTCCTCCGTTTCCCCTTTTTCGAATCCTTTAAAGTCGAATTTTCTTCCTCTTGGAACACGGAAGTCGAAACGAATGAAAATTTCAAGTAATAATATAACTTTATTTAAAGGAACGTTTATTCGTAGCTTTATCGTAGCTATAATCGATCCGCTCCTCTCGTTTAATCTCGCCCGTTCGATGTTAACTACGGTTATTCGAATTCGCTTTGAATAATATATTATTCAAATAACTTATCGAAGTGAACTTTTCTATTCTTAGCTCCGATCGTTGGAAATTTGCACATCTCTGCCTGAGAATACGCGATGCGAAATAAATAAATCCTCGGCTTTCTCTCAGTTAATTCGCGCTTAAGGCGGATTTAATTGCGCGATGATCGCGCGGAAATTTACGACGGAATTGTTTTTTAATTTTTGCGACGAGATTATTATATCCCCCCTCTCTCCCTCTCTCCCTCCCTCCCTCTCGTACGTTAATAAATTCTCATCCGGTTGACGGTCGAGATAAATAAATATCGTGCTCGTGGCCGCGATCTCTCTCGATGGAACTCTCGAATCTATCCTTTTTTTTTTTTTTTTTCTTTTTTTTAGAGGCGAACGGTTATTTTTTAGAGGCTGCGACGCGGTTCCTTCTCGATTTACGATCTTCGACTCCGTTCAAAATTGAATTGAAAAAGAAAAAGGGGGGAAAAAAAGAAATGATATTCGCGCGTGACGATCTACGCTGGAATCTACGAAAACACTCGCGTCCGGCGCCTGACTTTATCGAGATTTTTATCTCGACGTTTGGAAACGATCGAAAAGGAAAACGTGAAACGCTGAAATCCGATTGGCAGGGGAGGATCGATCGCGCGATATAACGTTTTAGATCATCCTCGTTCACCCGCTTTTATTACAGCGCGAACAGATTTGTTTCGATTCCAACTATCACCGCCGGACAGACGTAATTCGACGATAAATTTTGCATCTCGAAAGAGAGAAAGATTCTCTTTCCATTTCGATCGGCCGAGGTCCAGGCCACCGACCTGTCTCTTTTTCCGCTTTCACCCCCCTCTCCGTTCACTCTCATTGTCTTCCGGAAAAATTTATTCCCTCCTCTCGCCGAAAGGAAAAAATCTATTTCTACGCTCGATCGAGTGCCGCGTATCGATTCTCTTTATCGCCCTCTTATATTTTCAGCCATTCAAAGAAAAAAAAGACGATCGCGTTTCGATGTTTCGTGCGGATTTTTCTGATTTTTTTTATTCCTTTTCCTCTCGATTATCTTTCATCGGTCCTGGAAAATGGCTGAAGAAATGTGACGATAATTCGGCATCGATATAATTTAGCCCAAGGACAAGCAAGATAGAGAAAGATAGATGCCGGTTTTAAACCGCGCGAGGTGTAAATCTACGTTTAACGTCGAGCGTGCCTGTATAAATCAAGCGCGAAGAAAACGATCGTTGGACGATAATCCGATGGATTAGTAACGGTTCGGTCAATATCAGCCGTAATTTCCATCCGTTGAGAAAAGAGGAACGCGGGAGAAGACTCGGCAGAGCGAATTTTTCCTTTTTTTTCCATTTTTCTTTTCTTTTTTTTCGCGGACTTTCGCGCCCCCCGTTGGAAAAAATACAATTTACGCTCCCGTGTAAAACGATACGCGCGTGTATATCTACGTTATACAAAAGTTCTTTTTTCCCCCCTCCCCATCTCTCGTAATTCTTAATTAAATTGCAACACGTTGAAATCAAATCAGGAAGATGGAAAAATAAAAAGGCGACGAGAAGCGAGAGCTTTTTTTTTCTTCTCATTTCTTTTTTTTTTTTTTTTTCCCAAGCTTCTAACGAACCAATTAGACTTTTTTAAACGAATCGGTAACAACCAATCATTTTTTTTCCTTTTTTTTTTTTTTTCTTAGACATCTTCGAGCGAAAAAGGAATATAATTTTTCGCTCGAATAATTTTTCCGTCCACATTTTTCGTTGGGCGACGAGACGTTGGGTGTAAAACAAAACATGATCGCGGGAAGAAAATGGAGACACGCGCGGAGATCATCGACGCAACGGTACGTATAGGTCGTTGCCGTTGCGCCAGTGGCGCATTTATGATAATGGAATATTGAACAGTATCGCGAGGAAAATAACGCGGTACAAAGGGTTCGAGCGTGCGTTAACGCAGTGGCTGCTTTGAATTTATTAAAATCCAAGCGAAACGCGTACCAACCGTTGTCGTTACGGAACGTCGCGATCGCGATAATAATAATAATAATAATAATAATAATAATATCACCGATATCGATAAAGTCCGAGCAAAAACGGGTGAAAACAGGTTTCGTAAATATTGCCCGACGAATAATGGAGCTCGCGATCGATTCCTTTTTTCTCTCTCTCTCTTTTCTTTTAAAGGGATACGAACGGTTTTTCCGAGGGGAAAACATTCCGATAATTACTGTCGTCGTCTGGTGTTGAAAAGCCAGGGGCCAACGTTCATTATGGGGATTGAATCGCGGGGCGAAAATTCACCGAGACTCGAGAATAGGTGAGGTGTCGACGACGACGACGACGACGACGACGACGACGACCACGACGCGTCAGACAGGAGGGGTCGCGACGAAAGCAGAAAGGGGGAGGGAGGGAGGGAGGAGGAAGTCGAAGACTCGAGAAAAATAGAATCGTTTCCCTCCTTTTCCTCGACGCCCCGCCATTGGGCCAGGTGTATCTTTTTGGCGGTGCGATGAGATTTTTGGCTCGTGATCAAGTCTCTGAATGTTTTGGCTAGCCGTGGCCACGGTACCGTCTTGTCTGCCGTGCTACCGCGCCGCGAGAAAAAAAGCTTGATCCGAGCTTCCGCGCGACCGAAGAAGAGAGAGAGAGAGAGGGGAGGGGGCGCCCAAGTGTTATTTTCTCCTCTCGCGCAAAAGGGGAGAGACCAGGCTCGTAGCGAGAGACGAAGACACCTTGGCTTTGTGGCTTTGAGAATCGATAGATCCGCATCTATTGGCCGACGGCCGCGCGTTTTTCGCTCGTAAATTCGCTCGCGCCGGACCGAAATCATCGACGCGGCTCCTCTCCGCTCAGGGCTTTAATTTCGCCCCGCCCCCGGTTATGTTATTTCTTTTTCTGTCTCGCGGAGAGATCGATACGGGCTGTAATGCCGGCCGCCGTTTTTCCACGACGCAATAAAATTTCCCCCCACCCGTCCTCCCCATCTGCGCCGCGTGGTGGGAAAAAAATTCTCCTCGAATATTCCTCCTCCATCGCCTCCGTTTCGACCTTCCGATTCTTTTCTCCTTTCCTTTTTGGAAAACCACGAAGATCATAATGGAAAATAAATATCGACTTTTTTCTTTTTCCTTCTTTTAACGAACAACAATTACAAACATTGCGGGGAAAGGTTGCGATATCGCAGGGATACATTTTATCGTACGCGTGGAGAGAGATTTTGGACAATGGAACGACTAGATCGGAGCCGTAAAGGAGGAGGAACGAGGAGAGGCGAAAGCCTTATTTTGTCTTGGCGAGGAGACACGTTCAGACGTGGGGCGTAACGCGTCCTCTTCCCTCCCTCCCCCCCCGTTCGTTGTCCCGCCGTATATTTTCGTCCCCGTCGGTGACGTGGAAACGCACGGATACCGATTTGCCAGAGTTTTACGTGTCAAAACGCGTTATCGTATTGGTTGCCGGCGTTTCTCACGCCCTTCTCGCCCCATTTTCCATAACGGCTGCTGCCATTCTCGCAGAACCCGATTCCGGCGAGAGTGTCGGCGACACGCGTCGCCCGAGAATTTTCTCTAGGCGAGGCGTCTAGGATCGGCTAAGTGGATCCGGTTAGGAGGTACATCGAGTGGGTTACCGAAACGCCATTCACCGTTGACGTTTCGATTTGCTTTCTCCCCTCTCCTCCTTTTCTCCTCTTCCCTCGTTTCTCTTCCCTGCCTGCGGTATACAATGGTGGCGGTAATACGGTGTAACGGTGGTGAATGGGTGGGTGGCGTTTCTTTGCAGGGAGAAATGGGTTGGTGGAACGTCGATATAGATCGGAAAGGAGGGGGGTCGGTTGGCGTGATTCGAGAGAATTTTTTAAAAGTCAACAACGAACCAACGAACGAACGAACGAACGAACGCGATGCATACACGCGGCGACGATGAAAGAGAATGCGGGTAAAAAAGAAAAGAAAAACGAAAGAAAGAAGGAAGAAGAGGGTGGAAGAGAGAGGAAAAGAGAGGAATTACAAAAATTTCTGCGTTTTAACGCAGGCGCGAGCACCGGCCCGGTTAATGAAGACTGTAACCTAAATGCAAATAGGTGACCGACAACTGTTTAGCAATGTATATGGATGAGTATGGAAGTTTGCTTTGGCTGGCATGAATATGGAGATGATAGTTTAATTATATGTGACGAGTTGGCGTGTTGTTCGGGTGTTTGGGGCGTAAAGGGATCCTCGCTATTTGGACGCTTATGCGCGTCGCGCTTTTATTAATTTCATCCCCATTGGACGGTTGACGAGATATATACAGTGTGGATTGGAACCGTATCGCGGTTGTGAGCCGGGCTAGGAGGGGAGGGGGGTGAAAATGCCCGGTAAATTTCGCGAACGTTACGAACGACACAAAGAGAGAATTCAATATTGCATGGGACGCGGGGCCCTGGGGGGGTCGGTGTTGCCGAAGCTTCGAGCCAAGTAAAGGTATCGCGTAACGTCATTAAGAGTCGCAAAGATAATCCTGCACCCCTTTGAAAGGAATATGCACAGGTGCCGGCTTAGTTGCAGCTAATGTTCGCTTCTCTCCTCTCCTTCTCCCCTCTCCCCTCTATTTGCGTATGCTGCTCGGCTAAATAAATCATTATCAGAGGAGGAGGAGAAGGGGGAAGAGTTAGAGAGATAGAAAGAGAGATAGAAAGGGGGAGGGGAAAGGCACTCTTTGAATAATACAGCGTGGT
>NW_006263748.1:154440-157233 GCF_000469605.1 Apis dorsata | reverse complement strand
CGGCGGGCGGGTGGACGGCTGGATTTTAGGTGGCTTAGCGGTGTAACGGAGCACGCGAGCACCGAGGACGACGCGCCGGTGGTTTTCGTGGATTAATTGCCCATTCATAAGCCACCCCTTTGGACCGCGCAAAACCTTGCCTCTCGTCGAACCGACCTACGATGTAAAGATTGAAAAGACCTACCTAGCGACAGATTCAAAACTCTTCTTCCCTTCGATCTCGACGTCGTTTCCCAACCTTGTTATTAGATTTCGCCAATCCAAATCATTTTGAAAACGTAATTGAAAATTGACGCGGAGATTCGAATATTCTTTTTCTTCTCTTCCCCGTCTTTTCGAGAGTCCAGCCTTACGAAAATTGAAAAATTGTTCGGGAATAAAGGAGTGTCGAACACTAGCCCATCGCTACACCCTTAACGCCCTAAGATACGAAAAAAGTAACATCCTTGGAGATGAATTATTAGGTTGCAGTGAACCAGCAACCATTTAACTTTTCATGGGAAACGATTCATTCTTTAACGAGGTTCAGTTATCTCGAGGAGGTAAAAGGAAACGCGGTCTTTAAACGTGGCGATCTTGTCTCTCCTCCTCCTTCTCCTCCCCCTTGCTCGGTTTTTTCGGCCGAGGGTTTCGAGATTTCGAGATCAGCTTAAACCGAGGCTTTCAGCGCTCGTCGCGTGGTGTAACGTACCGTCAAATCAGCTTAACGGAAACCACCACTTTTCGCTCGTCGATCGAGTTGCAAAGAGGGAATAAAAGGGAAAAAAAAATCTTTTTAAAGTTGGGAGAGAATGCAAACTTATCACGCGAATGGATTGCGGTAGAAACGTTTCGCAAACTAAGTCGGAATTTCTATGGCTTCGCAAATCCGTGTTGCAGCGACGATAAAACAACTTTCTTTCTCGCGGCAATATTTTTTATATCCGAGACGTGGGAGAAATTTATGGGGGCCGAAGCACGAAAGATTGATCTTGAGACAAGGGCAAGCGCGTTTCCTTGGAGGGGTGCTTCGTGTCGCGTGAACGATATTTACACGAGGTTCGATACAGAGGGGGAGGACGCGATAACGACATCGAGTCGTGCGTAGGGTTCGATGAAAATTTTCATAATCGTTTACGATTCGCAACGAAATGCCCAATCTCGTCTCATTATCGTCGTTATTTTCTAATTTATTCAACGTCGAACGATGGAGTTGGAACGATCGCGAAATTCGTACAAAGGAGGTCGATTACTTTAACAACGAACCCGGGGGATAATTGGTTTCGAGTACGTACGGAAGCTATTGCAAATTCCCCCGGCTCTTCTTCGAAAATTACAACCCGATTCTGCCCGCGATACGCGAGGCGAGATCCCCAACTGCACTCCCATTTATAAGAATTTAAATTAAATCGCCGACAAACGTTCGTTAATTGTTAATTGAAACCGTCTTTGTGTAGCTTTGGTCCGTATTTACGCGGTCCCCATAAAAGTCTATACAAATATATCGTACACACAATGGAGAGATCGCAAGACGATGCAGAGCACTTCCGTTATCGCGTAGTATCGGTCATCCTTTAAATTAACCGTTGCATCGTAGATAGGGGTTGAAAATACCCCCAGAACCTCTCTCTCTTTCTCTCTCTCTGTCTTTTCTTCGTCTCACGTCTCTTCTCTCGAGACATTCTCCCGACTATTCGATTACGAAGGGGTTGGCGCATTAACTCGGTCAGGGAGGCGCGTTCCGCGGTTCTCCGGAAACGCGCGTTCCTCCGCCGCGTCTCGGAGGACCAGGGGTATCTCTGATCGTTCCTCCGGCAGTAAACCGTCTGCCGGTGACACGGTGAATTTAGTCGGCACTCGGAATAGACAATAAGCTAGCGGTTTCGGAGCGGTGGTCGTGGAAAATTGGGGCCTCGTATTTTCGCTGCTTTAGGTGATCGCGGCAGACCAACTATTTGCTGGTTAAATACCGCGGGGCAAACTGGACCGTTCGTCTCCTCCTCCTCCTCTTTTCTCGTGAGAATCGTGCTCGATTTACGATATTTGGATATCCTCGAGGAAGGAAAGAAGGAAGGAAGGAAGGAAGGAAGGAAAGAGGAGGAGATTAAAAAAGTCGAGGTTTCTCGAAAAGTCACGGGAAACGAATGGTCGATCGCATTCCACCAGAGTTCGAACTATGCCAAACTAATCGGCGATCGGTCTCGAACGGTTCTCGGCTCGTGGTCCGAATGTTAAATGTCCTTTCCCCGAATATGTCGAGTCGAGGCACCGCGTTATGTCTTGCGGTCGTCGAGGTATTCTGACTTCTAGTTCTCATTCGAGAAACTCTCTCATCGCGTTCCACCACGGATAAACCCTGGTTACGATTTCGTACCTGCGTTTCGTTCTCCCCCCGCGTTTATTCGCGAAAACGTTGTTTGTCGATCCACGTTGGTGGATCGAATGTGTCGCTGTGAAATCGCTGTGGAATATTTGTGAAACGTAAATAAAAAAAAAAAAAAAAAAAAAAAAAAAAAGAAACCGAATCGAGATTCGATTAAATCGAATTTCGAAATAACGGGTACACGCGAGATACATTAATTGTTCCCGTCTTTCCCGTCGTCGTTTCCGTAAATTGCGATAATATTATTATACGAATAGAAATTTAAAGAGGTATCGTTGATGGAATTTTGATACCCGAACCTCGATATCCCTTTTCCCGCATTCGACGTAATCTTCCCTCCGTGGTTATTTTCCCTTTTAAAAAGATCCACCTAACCCGTAATTTTCATCGTCTTTATTAACGAACCTTTTCAACGCGAGCGCGAACGGAAT
>NW_006263748.1:147211-154095 GCF_000469605.1 Apis dorsata | reverse complement strand
AAAAAAAAAAAAAAAAAAAAAAAAAAAGAAAAGGCTGCTGCTCCTTGATTTTTATTCTCTTCCCTCTTTTTTCCCACCCTCCCATTTTTTTTTCTCTCGACTTTCCACTCAAAATGCCCGTTCAAAATCTTGCGTATCTTCCCCGCGGGGAAGCGGGGAGGGGAACGTATTATAAACCGTCGCGTTAACGTAATGCAAACTAACAGCGTCGTATTAGATGTGACAACACTCAGTCACTGTCCTCTCCTCCCTCTCCCCCCTCCCCCCCCCCCCCCCGTTTTTTTCCCCGTGGGGCGCGTGAAAAATGCCGGCTAAGTCAAACTCTGGAAACGCGCTTTTTACGCGCGCCTACTACGCGCTACGTCCACCCATTATTTTAACCTTCCAGTCACTGCCTTTTCCCCCTCCCCCTCCCCCCTCCCCCCCCCCCCCCCGTTTTTTTCCCCGTGGGGCGCGTGAAAAATGCCGGCTAAGTCAAACTCTGGAAACGCGCTTTTTACGCGCGCCTACTACGCGCTACGTCCACCCATTATTTTAACCTTCCAGTCACTGCCTTTTCCCCCTCCCCCTCCCCCCTCCCCCCCCCCCCCCCGTTTTTTTCCCCGTGGGGCGCGTGAAAAATGCCGGCTAAGTCAAACTCTGGAAACGCGCTTTTTACGCGCGCCTACTCCGCGCTACGTCCATCCATTATTTTAACCTTCCAGTCACTGCTTTTACCCCCTCCCCCTCCCCCGTTCTCTACACTTTCGTCCCGCACGATGCGCCAGACAAGCGCAAGACAAATCAGTCGCATCAATCTTTATTTTATTTTTATTTTTTTTTTTTCCCCCCCTCGCTTCAAAATCTGCGAAACGTCATCCCTCTCTCGATATTATTACGCTCTGTGATGTTCGAAGGAAAAAAAAAAAAAAAAAGGAAAAAATCTCGAGAGAATAAACCGCGTTTATGATTTCTCCTCCTTCGATGAAATCCACTCGTTATCTTTTTACTTATCAGAAACTTATACGCTTGATGTTATTATCGGAACGAGGGAAGAAATATTACGATTCGAGTTCGCGAAGAAAGTTGTACAACGAAGGAAAAAAAATCATGGGCTTGAATAAATTTTTAAGAAAAGAAAAAAAAAAAAAAAGAAGAAATCGAAGAGGATAGAGTTACGTCACCGTTACACAAAACGTCGACTTCGTTACATTCACTCGGTCGGAAAAAATCAACTCGAGAGAATATCGCGCGGCCTCGTATCGAAAATTTTCGCCGAGATAGGGGCGGCGACCTTGCTTGAAACTGGAGTACATTTTCATATAAAAGCTTTCCACCTTTCCGTTAAAATAACGAGCGTCTAAAAAGGAGGAATTCGTATCCGGGGAGGGAGACGAGAGAGATTGGGTGGTGAGAGCTCGCGTGGACGGCACCGGCTGCACACCGCTTTGTGCGACACAGCTTTTGTGCGTATGCAGGCCGAGATTCGAGCGTCGGTATATGGGCCAGGGTTATACGGAAACGGGAGAAAAAAAAGAAAGAAAGAAAAAAAAAAGGTGTGAGAGGTCGGCGAAGCACTGGATATTAGAGGGTGCTTTATTCTTCCATTTTTTTCCTCCCCTCTCTGTTTCTTTCTCTCTTTCTCTCGCTCCTTCTTCCCGTTCCTAACGGGCTACTGCCACCTCCTGGCAGACAGGCCGTTACGTACCTGTTCGTTCCGCTTTAACGTCCCCCTTTTTATCTAACCTTATCTGCCGTGAACGGCGCTGCTATCGTCGCGCGAGTCCAACTTTTCACCTCGCGTCGAATTATCGCCGTTGAATTCTCACAATTCACCCTGTTCCCAACCCCCTATTTATACGCGTCTATTATACACCCGGCAGAAATATTCCAGTTTCAAATATTTTCTCGATGATACATCACTCTCTTCGCTCGATTCGTCTCTCAATTACTAATAGTTGTTACCTAATAGATCTGATGGTGTTGGATTACGAAATATTTCTTTATTTCGTCTTATTATCCTTGTTCTGTTCTAGTTCGAATCGTTTCGAGGTGAACGGTGAGCGGAGAGAAGAAAGGGGTGGAGTGTTGTTTCTCTTGGATATCTTGGATGGGGAAAATGCCTCGTCTGGAATCACAGGTCGTACGTACAGGCAGGAATTGAATGGATCGCGCGAGGGTTCGGGATGAAGTGTCTCCCGGCGAGATTTACGAGCATCCACCCCGTGGCGGTGGGCGAGGGCGAAAGCTTCGCATCAGCTGTGTATTTTGGCGAAGCGCCGCTGCGAGCTTCCCGTCGCGAAAGGGATCGGTGATGATTGGAAAGGGTGGATCGAGGGGTGGATCGCGGAGTGGGACTCGGTCGCGATAAACTGGATGTTCGATTCGGTCGCGATACTTTAAACTGGGTCATCGACCTTGCCAGCCTATCCCCCAACTTCTCTCTCCCTTTCTCTCTCTCTCTCTTTCTCGATCCAGACGATTCTTTTCAACCTGGTTAAATCTTTCCATCCAGTTGGCCGTTTAACGCCACTTTTTCGAGTTTATCGGGAATCACCGAGTCGCCGGAGACAATTTATTCCACGGGAAGACGACTCATTGGAAATCTATAAATCGGGGGATTGCCGAGATACGAGCCGTGATTTATTATCACGAAAGGAGGGGAAGGAGCGCGGTTTCGTGCCACTCGGTTCGACTCGAGGATCATTTCGAGGAAGGAATTCGATTTATTAGGCGCGGAAACGCGGCGGGGAGACGCGGCTTCCGTCGAAGTGTACGACACGCCCTTTATCACTCACAGCGACCTAGTAACAACCGGGTATATATATCGTGGGGCCGGTAGCGAATTCGTGTTTATGGAATATTTTCCCTCTTCCATCTCGCGCGGGGGCAACTCATTTTCCACGGTCGCACGAATAATAGAATACGTACACGTACGAATCTGTTTGCGCCCCAGTTGGTTGCATGCGAGTAGACAATGCTCGGTGTACGCTCATTTGTCCATTGTCCATTCTTTCCGACGGTCGTTCCTTTTTTCTTTTTTTTTTTTTTCCCCTCCCTTTTCCCTCCCTCGACCCGTGTTCCTCCTGGGGACGACCTGATTCCTCGATAAAGCCAATAAACCCTCGTCAACCGATGGCAGCGCGGTGCTCGCATCGGGACCCGTCCATGGACCACAGTGTTTCCCTTTGCTCTCTCTGTCTTTCCACCGTCGCTCGCCCTTTCTCTCTCTCTCTCTCTCTCCACCTCTCGGCTCACTTTTATTCGCGTATCAGCTCCGTCCTCCGAATTTATTTAACGAGCGGCTAATCAACGTCAAAGCGCACCGACAAAAAGGCCATTGTCGTCGGCCGCCCCGATTTTCCCCTTTCTCTCCCTCCAACGCGCTCTCTCGTCTCGGGAAGAGACTTGTGCTCTGCTTCGGCTTCTCCTCGTTACGCGTACGAGGAAACGGCGGAAAGTTGGCCGCGTCGTTGGAATAATAGCGATAGGGTTCGCGGAAGCGAAAGCCCCTGGTCTCTCCTCTCGTTTCGTTGAAATTACCGAGTCGAGTGTTTGCCAGAATCGAGGGAAATGTTGGCCGGATGAGTGTTTGCTTTGATATTGGCCAACTTTTTCCAACCCAGCTTCCACTCTCTTTCCCTCTTTTCTCCGTCTGTGATTTTTAACACCGAACTAGAAGTAATTCGACGGGGGAGAAAGGAGGAACAACGTGTTCCTTCGCGATTGATCGGCCGGCTAATTCCGCGGAGCTATGCGCGCCGATCATCGGAAGCGGGGAACTTTTTTAATTAAACCTATGCGGGAGGGGGAAGGAGGAGCAGGAGGAGGGATGGATGACCCCCGTGGGGGTGCGGGGTGTGCCACTTGGGAAATTTAATTTTCGAAAGAACCGATGAAATCGCGCCAAGGCGGAGGAAAATTCGGCCTGGATACGAGTTCTTGCATGGAGATGAAACGTGGAAACCTGGCTCTCCTTTCCAGGTGGAAAGGAATTTTTCATGAAAAATGGACTCGACCCCGCGTTCCCTTATTTTCACCCTCTCCCCTCCAGAATTCAGTGTTTCGTTCCCTACTCTTCTTTTCAATTCGAAACGTTTCGATCCCTTCCTTGAAGAGGAAAATCGAGAATCTGTTCGAGACGAACATGAACTACTTCTAAGCGCGTGACCAATTGTAATTGCCGAGTGAAATTGGCCGTTATAATTATTCCCACGGAGAGAATAAACAGTTTGATTAGCAGGAGTTTAATCAGTTAAGAGGGACAGGTTCTCCCTTTTCCCGAGCGGAAAAGTCGATGTGATAGAAAGAAGAATAGGACGAGAGAGAGAGGAAGGAAAAGGTGGAGAGAATATAAGAGGAACGAGAGCGAGGTGGTCCCTTTAATGGATGGGTCGGAGGTCGGTCGTAAGGGATGGGCGGACGGAAAAAGAGAAGGAGTGGAATTGGAGATTGGAGCGTGAAGCTGAGAGGAGAAAGGAAAGAGAGGAGAGAGGAGGATGGTCGGGAGGTCAGTAGACTCGACGAGCTGTCTGGCGAGCTGCACGAAATCGGCAACAAACATGCCGCGAAAAACCTCCCCCTCCCAATCTCATCCGCTGCGAGCGGGCGGATAGAGGTGTCGGTGGAAAAGAGGGTAACAAGAAGCGAAACTCAATTTCGACCGGCTCCGCACGATCTCTCCGCCTTTTGCGAGGAGAGCGCAAGGGAAAAGCGTTTCGCAGTCGTTTGTTTCGATATTTTCAATCTTGTATCGTTCTAGACAGACGCGCGAGAAGCATAGCCTTAACTTTATCGGCATCTCGATCCCCCCTTTTACGCATCGACTCATATATCGCATGATACAATTCGAACAACCGATGATCTCCCTTGTGTGCGGAATATATCATATTTATATATATAGAGGATAGGATTAGACAAGGAGAGGACGCGATGGTTCGATTTAATTATAATTATGCGGAAACGAAATGGATCGATGCTAGCGCTCACCTGCATGCTGGTTCACCGACGGTCTCGAAAAACAGGCAGGTACCACCGTTCATGCAAAAGTCTCCAGCTATCGGGCACGGCTGCTCCTGCCTCGGCCAGGCCGCCGTCGCTGTAACAAAATCGGAGAAAAAAGATGTTCATCAACGTTCGAATGCGGAATTCGCGTAAATATTGTACTCTCTCTCTCTCTCTCTCTCTCTCTTTATTTCCATTCGTTCCATTTTCCACGCATCGTTCGACTTCCACCCTTGAGATTATGCACGGGCGTGCACCCTCGCGCGGATAAATCGACGGGTGTCGAAGCTTTGTTGCGCGGCGTGAAAGAAAATGATATTCGCGACAGCGGATTCCACGATCCGTCGTGGATCCGACGGAGGCGAGAATTTTCATTTCAATCGGCCCGCGCGCGGATTAGTCTTTGGTATGGAAATGCGACGGGTGGCAAGAAGGAGGAAACCCGAGGACAGCCCCGGGAAAACAGCTGGATTTGAACGAACGGGAGCGTTGGAACGTCCACTTTTCCACCGCCAACTTTCAACCGGAATCGTCGACGCATCGTGGCGAATTCTTTACGCGTTTACGCTGCATTCGAAACGGCATAACCATCTTTATCCCTCTTTATCCCGATTCTTCATCGCTGGGAGGGGGGAATAATCCATCGGGAGTATTATCCTATAAATTTCTCGGCGTACGCTACGTAATATCGCAGCCGGCTGCAATTCCTCACTGTCGTTTGCCGTTGTTCAAACTGTAATGCATAATGAATCCGGCCGCTATCTCGCGCCCCGTAAACACCGATTAATCATTTCTCGACACGCATCTAGCAAAGGAAACCGTCCCGACAACGTATTTACCACTTTTCAAAGAATAATAAGAAAAAGGAGAAGCGTTAATTCTTCGAAATTCCCTGTTCCCCGTATGGGACTAATCCTTTCTCCGCTTTCAAAACTTTGAATTTTGAGCAACAGGGGAAGAGACAGAGAGAAAAAGAGAGAGAGAGAGCAAAGAGAGCCGAAATAGAATAAAAAAAAGGAGAAGCGTTAATTTTTCGACTTGGAAATTCCCTGTTCCCCGTATGGGACCAATCCTTTCTCCGCTTTCAAAACTTTGAATTTTGAGCAACAGGGGAAGAGACAGGGAGAAAGAGAAAGAGAGAGAGAGAGAGCAAAGAGAGCCGAAGTAGAATAAGAAAAAGGAGAAGCGTTAATTTTTCGACTTGGAAATTCCCTGTTCCCCGTATGGGACCAAACGTTGCAATCCTTTCTCCGCTTTCAAAGCTTTGAATTTTGGATTCGTCCGTGACAGGAACGCGCAGAGATGAGTTTGAAAGAGCAGTTTGAGAGAGAGAGAGAGAGAGAGAGAGAGCAAAGAGAGCCGTTGGTACAGAGGGTAGAGCCGGTGGTGCGATGTATTAAAAATCGTATAACGAGTTTGAAAGCGGGCAGACGAGGCGGGCAGAGCGGAGAGTAATAGCGGGCGAAGCGGAGAGATGCGGCGATGAGGCTGCGAGCGCGTACACCATTATTACACTCGGATTAGTACTCGACCATTCGGTTGGTCCCGGTATTACCAGGCGCAGCTTCAACTTCGAAAAGCTCTCGAGCAGGTTGTACAGGTCTGGGCTTTATCCTACCCCGCTTTTTCACCCACCTACCCGCGGCCGCCGCAGCCGCCGTTTCCCGCTCATCCACCGCATTTCTTCTCGTTAAGTCCGTAACAAGCTGAAGACATTTCGCGGCGGGGCCATCCCCTATCGTTTTTTTCCCCTCCGCCCTCCTCCCCGCTCCCTTCTCCCTTATCGAGGCGAACGGAACGGAGGATCCGCGTTGAAATTTTAATCCTGTCCCGACCTCGCTTCCAACTTTCTCCAGGATCCTTCTCTCCCGCTCTTCGGATCAAATTGCACCCGAGAAACC
>NW_006263748.1:144662-147202 GCF_000469605.1 Apis dorsata | reverse complement strand
CTCCTCCTCCTCCTCCTCCTCCTCCTCCTCCTCCTTCCCGTCCCCTTAATAATCCAGGTTTTTAATCCAACAAGAAAATTCATACTTCGAATCGCTTAAGGTATTTTAACAGGGATATTACCGAAAATAGGAAGGAAATCTCGAGTTAATTGAAGACCATCTCTCCCCCTCGTTTTCCGTTTTCCTCTCTCCGTTTTTCGAAGAAATGGCGTCGAATCGCGCGAAACTTTGATCCCGATTCAAGTTTCTTTCCTCTTCGGTAAAGAGAAGGGAGGAAGGGAGGGGACATCGTGTAGCAATCTTGCGGGATGCGAAAGTTGAAACAGGGTTAACGACGAGGAGAAAGGAAGAGAGAAGGAAAGTTTAGACGAGAATCGAGTTTGAATCGAGGCTATATCGATTCGACAACGGCCGCGTTTCAATTCGTTCTCCTCTCTTTCTCTCTTTCTCTCTTCGCTTTGGCTCGTGATGCGAGATGCTTGCCGACTCCAAATTTCGATTCGATGAAAATACTACAACTCGTTGTCCGTGTGAGAAAAAATAGAAAAATCAGCGTGTGGTGGATGCTGCGAACGAGCTCGATTCTTCGCTTCGTAACACTCGAAGAAATTTCGCGCCACTTGTCTCTTTCGATTCCAATATCGCTTCGGGATATCGTTCCGCGAACAGAATCTCGAGGATCGCGCGCGAGCGGAATTTCAAAAAGGGGGGATTTTCTCCCGGCTAAAAAATCCCTAGGCGGACGGTATCCATTTACCCGGTTGTCGATCTTCGACCGCGGGGAAACCCTGACGAATTCCTTTACCCGTCTTCCTTTACCCCTTTGAAATAACTCACCGCGAAGCTATCTACCGCGAGTCCTCGGACGTGTCTGCCTTTTCCCCTCTTTCCTCGACAAATTGAAATCGTGTCGAGGATGAAACGGAATAGGAATAAATTTTGAACAGCGTATAACAAGTAGACGAATAATCCATATTACTAGGAATCACGTTATTACGTTTCGTTCTTACGACGCTGAGACGGCGTATATACGCGAGATACTCGCACGAATCTTGAAGATTCGAATATCTCGATCGATTTGACATTCTTAAAGACATTCGATAATAGATTCCGCGCGAGTATTTGCATCAGGATGCGTTTGCATCGTATTCGCCTCGTGGGCAAGAATTTTTTTTCGCGTCTCGTGAAGGGGGATGGCGCGATATATACAGCTGCGCCACAGCGGTAAAACAAGTTTCAAACGGTTTTTGACGCGAGCAACATTGTTTGGATACCATTATCTCCGTCGATGTAACATCAATCGGTGTCGCGGGTGCATTTAGATAGGGCCAGGGCCAGCTGGTCCACGTCGGACACGATCTCTCACCGTTGATACGTCACTTTTCGACGTGTTTACGGCCTCGCGCTCGAAATTTTTTGACATCGATACACATCGTTTCCGACTCCCCTCCCCACCGCTTTTTCCCTTTTTTCCCTTTTTTTTTTTTCCCTCTCTTTTTCTCTCTCTTTTTTTTAATCGCGCCTCGACAATTTCGACAGAATTTTCACCCGCGTTTAAAATGGAACGACGCCACCACCGACGTCCTTTTTATCGTTATCGCGGACCAGAAACTTGACCCGTCGGCTCTCTGTTCTCCCTTCCTTGAGCGGTGGCACGCGTACCAGCGGCGGTGGAATTAGTTTAAAAATGTATTACAGTTAGTATTCACGCTAACTTGCCGCGCATGCGCGTGCTAATTAAGGTTAACGCGCTTCTTCTCCGCATCCCCTCCTTTTTCCTCGTTTTTTGAACTATGAAATACGAGTTGTTCGTTCTTGGAGCGTGGGCGAACCGAAAATTGGGGGCGAAAACTCGTGCTGCTTCGCGCGGAAGCCGGCCAAACGACGAAACTTTTAATCTGCCTGTCGGAACCGGGGGGAAAAAATTTTCGGGAGGCCGAATTACGTTCTGGAAACATTGTTCCAATTATACAGAGGGATGCAAGTATCTCCCCTCCTAGCGAAACGAGAAAAATATATATTTTTTCTTCGAATTCTTCCTTCTTCTTCTTCTTCTTCTTCGAATACGAATTTGATTGGAATTTGAATATTTTTAAATTTGTCAGGCGGATTATTTCCGAATTGAACATTCTTCGCTCGATCCTCTCGTCATTCATGATTCATTTATAAATGTAGAGCGTTTGTCAAGAAGACAGAGTAGACAGAGTATTTATAGTTTTCGCTCTATCTCGTCGGTACACATATTCGCCAAATGAACGATGGACGTATATCGGGATAAAGTGAAACGGATGACTTTATTAAGATTTTATTGACGTAACCTTCCAATCAAAGGAATTTCCGTTTGTTTGTTTATAATCGACATTTTAATCGGAAGCCGGTGAAATTATTCCACTTCGCTCCTCGCCTCGATTTTTGTCCCTGTTTTCCAACCCGATAATATTAATAATAACAATACGCGTGACAGACAGATGTAATAGAGCGCATCCATTCTGTCATCCGTTCTACATACGTTACTTTATTAAATTTATCAATTGCTTTAA
>NW_006263748.1:141420-144637 GCF_000469605.1 Apis dorsata | reverse complement strand
AAAGAAGAACTTGTTTCCCGATTTATCCACTACTTTTCTTTCCTTCTTTTTTCTNTTTTTTTTTTCATCTTCTCCACGACCAAGTTCGATGTGTAGTGTAATAGCATTCCAAGAGAAATCGTATACGTATCCTACGAAGGGGAGAGATAGGTTTTTTTCTTTTTTCGACAAGCGTTTTCGACAATCGGTTCGAACGAATTGGCGGTGGCGGCGTTTCAACCGGCGTTAATTTGCATCGACAGCGTTGGAAAATAGGTGCGGAGCGGAGGCTGTGGGGTAATTAAGTCGGATATAATTGGCCTAATATATCTGTTGGCGATGGTCTGCGGCTCGGGTGCAGCCGCGCACGCGTACGGCTCGCGCAATCGTTGGGACGGAGTCGGTCCATTTGCGTTTCCAAATATCGTGTTTCAAACACGGGGTCGCCCCTCGCGCGATCGCCTCTCGCCTCGCGTTTCGTTTCGGCCGAAAATCGAGCCTCCCATGTTTCGTATTCGAGAGCCGCGTTCGCCTAATATCTCGGATCGCGTAAATGGATTTTAAGTCGACACAGGTGGAGGGCAGTTGTAAAATGAATCGGGTTACGTGACTACGCCGATCTCTTTTGAGATGGGAGGGAAGAGAAAGAGAGAGAGAGAGAGAAAAGAGTGGCCGACTTTTCGAAGAAAAGAAGGGAGGAAGAAAAATCCGGACGAGAGAATTTTCGCGCTCGTCCACGTTTGGAAGAATGAAATTGTGAAGTTTCAAAGGACCCTCTGAGCTTTAAGCACCGTCCACGGTTCCCCACGTGTGCTTCACCGAGCGAAATTCCCTCCCTCTCTCTCCCCTCCCTCCTAGGCTCGTGGCCCAGCTGCGACCTTCTTACCGTACCATCCTCCGGTTCTCCTTTGTCGGGGAACGGTGGATTCCTTCCTGCCGCTAGAAAAAGTAAATTGAATAGATCTAGCAAACTGTGCGAGAGGAAGATTCGCGGAGGCGAGGACGAGACGCCGACAAGATTCTCGCGCACACGTCGAGGGAATCCGAGAGTGGCTCGTTCCTGTTGTTCTCCTCCCTCGCTTCCTCCGCTCACTTTTACGAGACGTCGTCTCGATTTAACTTCGTGGAAACGAGGGAAACGAACGTTCTCCATTCTCTGCGTACTTCCATCTCTGATTTCCTCCCGTTCGCGAGTCGAATCGTAAAATTCGAAAGATAATAATAATCGGTCGAGAAGAGGGGATGTGTGGGGGAAAATACGTTGAAATACGTTGAATTGTTTTTTCGGGATATTTCTAATCTTCCTTCTTTCTTTTTTCTTCTTCCTCTTCCTCTTCCTCTTCTTCTTCTTCTTCATTCGTCTGGAAGAAGATATCTTCCGAGGAAGGTTGCTTCACTCATAAGCGGAGGAGTGCAATTTCCGAAGCGAGAGAGGAGCACCTTACATCATCCTCGTTAAACTTTTATGGAAGATGTATCGCGCGTTCGCGAAGCGAAGTTGCGGATAAGACCATCGCTCGACCGAGCCACCGTTCGCGAGTCTTTTTAAGGGGCGTCTCTTCAACGAGGATGGAACGAGTATCCTTCCAAAGAGAATTTTCTCTACAAAGGGAAACGGGGGTAAGAATTTCAGACAGGGAGAAAAATCTTCCATCAACGGAAACAACCGGCCAACCGTGCTCTTTCCTTTTCTCTCTTTCTCACTTTCTTTCTTTCTTTCTTTCTTTTTTTTCGATGCCATCGCTTTTTGATCTCGCGCTTCATAAACCTCAGCTTCTCAAATTTTATTCACCGTTTAATTATCCCCCTCTCTTCTCAACCTTCTCTTCCTTCCTCCTTCCTCTTCTTCCTCGATATTTTTCCATCTCTCTGCATTCTATATATTTATATATATATATATTTCGATCCGTCAGCCAATAGCCAATGATTTTTGAATTGTGCGATTCTTCTGTTCCATCAGGTCGAATATCGTTCGAATGAAATTTTCACAGACACTTTTGCCCACTTATAAGAATCCCACGCGACAGAAGAGGAAGAGAGAGAGAGAGAGAGAGAAGGGCGTGCATATAAAATCGAATCTACCCGATATGAAATTCCTGTACGACCGAAGGTCAATACTCGACGAACGATCCGGTTTAGATTATTTTTCCGACATCCCTCGCGTGTATTCACCCGTATCGTAGGTAAGGGAGAGGGGGCAGGCACGATTCAATAAGGCCACGTTATTGCTGACTCCGGCTAACATAGCTTTCGATTCTGCCCGGAATTTCGAATTCACCGTGCATCGATGTTATCGCCGATCGGCCACTTCTCTCCCTTTTAACCCTCGTTTTCCCCAGATTTTTAATCCTTTCTTCCATGTTTCTTTGCCGGCTACGCTCTCAATTTACGCTCTCATCGTAAAAGTGAACAAAGAGCGCGCGAACGGAGATTCGTCGCGAGATTAAAAGAAAAAAATTACGGACGTAAGTTGTTTGGAATTACGAAATCGTTCGAGTTTTTACTATCGTCGAAAAGCGTATTTCTTCCACCCGTCGATAAATTCTTATTTACTCCCCTTCGCTCTGTACATACAGTGTTCCCCGGAGTTTTCGCGTTTCCGCTTTGTTTTCCCTCCTTCTCCTCGTCCAATAATCAGATCGTCCCATATCGCGTTTCCAATTTATCCAAAGGCCGAGCTTGGAGCTTGGAAAAAGATTTTTCGCCGCGCTTCGATTTTCCTTCGATTCGAGGAGGAGGAGGAGGAGGAGGATCGCGCGAGCTCATCTTTCGCGTTCAACCGAGAAGCATTTTCGGAATTTTCAGAAAAATGGGAGAAGGGAGGGGGTCGATATGCGGGCTACGATATTATCCCGCGAGCATCGAGGCGGAGGGGATATTTTGTCGGCCCGCAGAATCCCTCCGCCCTTTTTCTCCTGCTTTGCGCGCAAACAAAGGGCGGCTGAGCGCGAAGCTTGTTCAGAACAGGTTGTTTGTCTTCCATTAACTTCAACCCTTCTGGACAAAGATAATGCGCCCCCGTTAATTCGTTTTGGCGACACGAGAACTCTCGTCTCGCACCGTCTCTGCGCTCGAAAAATCTCGAGGCCGATCGTTCCAGATACGTAACCAGTTCTTTTTATTCCCCTCCACGGCCCCCTTACAAGTTATTCGGGGAAAGGCTATTCACAAAGAGAAGTGGAACAACACTTCTGGAAGTTGCGACGTTGGACGAATTTCTTTTTATACGCCCGTACAC
>NW_006263748.1:140612-140991 GCF_000469605.1 Apis dorsata | reverse complement strand
CACGGGTTGGCAGCGCTCGCGACGCGGAAAATACGGTCAAAGACGGGCGCGGGGAGAGGGAGAAAGGGAGGGGGGAATAAGAAACGGGACGAAAATCGCAGCGTGGAGCGGGGATTCAAAGGGAAACGGGGAACAATGGGCTGGCTGCCGTTCCGTACGAATTCTTTCGCGAATTCATTCAACGATGTAACGACGCGATGAGAAACGACGTTCTGTCGATGAATGCGGCCAGGCTAGGGGGGCGCAGGGGAGGAGAGGATGCACGCGATTGTGCGCTTAAGGACGACCCGCTTCTACCCTTGTCTTTCCGCAAACTACCAATTTTTTTATTTTTCTCCCCGCCATTGGACCACTGCTGAAACTCTCCTGTGCCCCCTCA
>NW_006263748.1:132714-140462 GCF_000469605.1 Apis dorsata | reverse complement strand
TCCGCGTTTTTTCTTTTTTTTTTTTTACAACGAATTACTTTCCTTTCGAAACTCGTGGTCGCGTGGCTTCCATTTTCGCCTCGACGAGTGTCGAGAACAAGTTTAAAAACATCCCCTTCCTCTTCTCTGCAGAGAAGAAACGTTGTCTGTTCGAAAATCTCCGCGAAATGCTTGGCTAAAAGAAGATGATCAAGACGATCGATTCTAGATTAGTTGCATCACGAGGGATGAGGTTTCTTCTCGGCGATTGTCTCAATTCGCAAATTTATTTCTTGGCGGCGGGCGCGAATTTTACGGATGGCCGCGAAATTTGTCCGTACGCCTCAACGCTACGCGTACCGCCAAACCGTTCGTTTCGCGTTGTAAATTCAATCTGACGTTAAACTGGAGCCATTACTTTGCCACGTTATACCCACCGACGAGGCAGAGAATGGAATTTGATTTACGTTACGGTCGAACAACATCTCCTTTGTTTCAGTCATCCTCGTTTTTCCTTTCTATTTGCTCTCTCTTTCTCTCTCTTTATCTAGCCGCCCTTTGTCCTCCCGTATTTCTCCTCTTTTTCCTTTACGATAGCGGCGAGCAAACTTATTAATCCAAGGAATTCTCCTCGGCATTATTGTACACCGAACGATGAACAATTCTTTCCTTTCCTTTCGTCGATCAAGTCGAAGGAATTTTTTAAAGAGTTAATAATAATAAGAAGAACTCGAGGTCGCGGCATTTTTCGATCGGAGAGATAGAGTGACGAACGCGTGGCGGTGGCGGAAGCTACTCAACGTTTCGGAAGTTTGAACATCGTGATCGAGTGGATCCAATCCACCGCTTTCCCACCGACAATGGCCGGCCGGGAGTATTGAATCAACAGCTCGTTTGCTTTATTGAATTCTGACAATATTGCCGGCCGGGGTGATAGATAGATAGTCGGCGCGATACGCCGGTGCGAGCAACTAATGGCTACTCTCAAATTAATAGGGAACGCATTAGAATGTGTAACTGTGTCGTGGTGGATACGCGTCGCGCGGAAGTGATTAAAATTGATCCTGCGATCAATCCGCGAACGCCACCTATACCGCGGCTAAAACCCGATTTAATCGCGTTTTCGACCGACTCCACCGCGTTCCAGCAAACCTTTTCATCGTCGACCGAACCCCCTAATCCACTCCTTTCGTTTACCTTCATTCTTTCGTCCCTCGCCGTGGAAAATAATCGGCGCGCGATACGCGGACCCGTTTCACTGAGAACCCGTTCGAGATATTCGATTTCGAACCCTTCGAATGGCCGCGTTTACACTATAATCCGACTTTTTTTTTTTATTGGAAGAAAAAAGAATTTTCCTCAAAATTTTATATATTTTATATATTTTATATATTTTATATATTTTAATTTTTACACACACTTTGTTTAATTACACTTTGGAATCAAATAACATTGCAGAACATACTCGATGTACAGTAACTCGAATCGCTCGTATATGCAATGCGCATCTTGCGCGGAGCGACTATAGTCGCCCATATATCAGTCGGCCGTAGTAACAAAAGGGTTAATCGTGATAAACGGAGTCTTTTCTCTCTCTCTCTCCCTTTCTCTCGTTTATCGCGTTATATCACGCTTCGCAATTTTAATCATCGTGGAGCCACGATGAGAACACGATGGATGCTTACTTTAGGCGTGTTCCGTTCACGCCGAAAGAGGGAAATTCATCGAGAAATCGGCCGAGCGTTTCTGTCGTTCGCAGGGGGTTAGAATGCCCCACGGGTAATTCCGGGAGATGCGGAGGGCTCGTGCGACTACAGACAACGATTGAGAGAGGCGCAACATCCCCGTGACGCGTGTTTCTATCTTTTCGCGCGGATTGCCTCGACGTTAGAGGTAGACGACGACGACGGCGCGAAAGGCAAAAGAGAAGATTGCACCCTCAGGTGTTGTCCCTGGGGTTATCGCGGGGAGGGAAATGCACTTTTCTGCATCTAACCAGGTACTCAGCCCCAGCGCGTCCCTTCCTTCCGTATACACGAACGTTTCGCGATCAAAGATCCGCGAATGTCTTTCTCCCCCCCTCCTCTTCCCCAGGTTTACGAGACGCTTGTCACTTTGGGTTGCTTCAGCCTGGATGACTTTTACTACCGCGTAGACGATCGTGCAACGTGTAGCTTGAAAGTTTGCGAAATGGCGGACTCGACGCGGTTTGATTTTATTAACCCATTGAAAAAATAAGTTAAAGGTTTCTAGAATAAAGTTACTTTTAAAAATAATTATTTGATAATTGTTGAAATGCTGGAATAATTATAGTAAGCCCGCTTTTCGTACTAAACTCAACTGCTACAATTATTATGTTGAACGATAAATTATCCGAGTAACTTTATTCTCTTAACTTGGATTATTAAATTTTGCCCGTCGCTTAGGCTTTCAGAGGCGTCCAAGTGTCTCACCTAGCACGGATCAAATCCACTGCGGAGTGGAGACGTACGGGAATAATAGAATTCCTGGTCTAATTAATTCTGATCGATGAAGAGTACGCTATTTTTTCACGACAGCTGTAGAAAAGTGTAGGCCTTCCTTCCTTCCTTCCTTTTCGATATCTTCTCAACAGTTATATACAGCTTATATACAACTCTTATTAACTCCGGAGTCACGTTTTATTTTCGAGATGATAAAACGTCGCTCGTACGTCGTCGTCCGAGTGTAATTTGGAATCAACCAAGCGTAACTAGACTAGGGAGGGAGGAGAGGGATTCTTTAATTTCAAAGGACGTGGGTAGGTAGGTAGGTAGGTATCCTTGCGCGGGGTAGTTTTCAAGCTAATTTAAGTTCTGGCACAGTCTAGATCTTCCCTGTATATTCAAGTCCTGCTGTGCGAGTAACCTGAATCTACCCTATCTTATCGCTACACACAACGCAGTCTAGATTCAGCAAGGTAATGCGAGTTGTGCGCGATCTAGACGTGCCCCGTTTCGAGTTTTCTCCAGTATCAGGCCTAGGAAAGCGTATCGTTAATCCGATTTCGTCTTAATTTTGATCGTCGGCGGAAACGGTTGGTTGGCGCGACGCTTCCGTCGAACTTTCGTCGAACGCGCTCACTCCACCCCTTCTTCGTTCTTCTCTCGTTTCTCTTTAGATTCCATTTGGTATGTACTTTTTTTCACGAACGATATCGATAAATCAAAATCACGTTCGTTGATCGTTCCCATGGTGAAGAGATCGGAGTTTCTCTCGTGGATGGAAAAAAAAAATACCGACTGACGGTATTTCGATCAAACCCCTATAACTCTCAAAGCACACCCTTTGATTTCGCACCGTGTAATTTATTTTAAATATTCCTCGGCCACGAATGAACGAGGCCCGCAGCAAGCGTAATACGCGCGCAATTCCGTTATCATTATCCCGTTTATCCGGGCTATCATTATCCCCTCGATTCAACGTGGTTGAAAAGAAACGCGCCATCCTTTTCCTTTCATCTCTCTCTCTCTCTCTCTTTCTGTCTCTTTTTCCAATTCTGGGTCAAACAAGCAGAGAGTTGTTCGGCCCCTAATAGGGTCGCCAACTCGAACCTTTATCGCGCGGAGATAAATATCGCGTACTCCAGTGGCTTATTGCAGGATGAAAGGGCGAGCACAAAGAATTTATCCCAATAGAATTTTTCCGCGCTCCCTCGAATCGTATCTTGGTGTTCGAAAACCCAAAGGGTGTAATCGTATTCGCTCTTTGTATTCTTGCGGAGGGGGATGTTAATCGATCGGATGCGTTGAACGAACAATTATTTATTTACCTTCACAGGCGGTACGGGGGAGTTAAAATTTTCACGGGCAATCGTGGTAGTTTAGATGCAACGTTGCATAGGCGGCGAGCAAGAAATTGCCGGCGATAAACCGGCGCTTGCCATCGATATTCGCGGCCGCATTTTTCACCCCCTCCGTAATTATTATTACGCGCGGGAATTGCCGGGTCTGGGTTCGACTCGATTCGCCGGGAATATTAAATGTCTGATTCCGACGGTGGTTTTCGCATAAACACAACGATAATTAGTTTTCCTAGGAAACCGATTGGAAACTTGGGCTTCGAGCAATTGCTTCCCACTAAATTTATCACTAACGTAAATTAACGATCGGTTT
Source organism: Apis dorsata (assembly GCF_000469605.1). NCBI lineage: Eukaryota > Metazoa > Arthropoda > Insecta > Hymenoptera > Apidae > Apis > Apis dorsata. The sequence goes on along the minus strand of NW_006263748.1, from coordinate 136,350 downwards.
TCGCGGAAATGGTCTACAAGCTTTTCGCTTTTCATTCTTCTCTTTTTCTTTTTTTTTTTTTTTCCGCTCTTCTCCTCGCTGGAAAAATACATTTCGCCGGTGGGAATGTTTGTCAGCCGGATTCCACGCTCCTCGAAAGGATCATTTTCCCTTTTTCTTTTTTTTCTTCACTCGCCTCGGATGGCAAATTAACGATGTCTGCGCTTCTTCATTAACCAACACATCTCGAAACTTGTAGAAACTGGAACGAACGAAAGATAACGAGCTTTCCAACGATCGTTACTCGATGAAAGCGGAAAATGTATTTCGCGTGTAAATAAATCGGAATAAGAAGAAGAAGAAAAAAGAAAATATATCGCGCTTTTTTTTAATGGCGACGGAGTCGATGATTGATCGGACGAGATTCGCGATAATTTTCCCTCCCTTAATCGAAGCGTGTAACTTTCCGTATCGTATAAATTGTTCGGTAAACGCGGCGAATATACGAAAATACTCGACGGATTTCATTGCCGTTTCACTTCGAATTACGTTGGACGGGGTGTAGGTGTACATTGGCGGGACTATAAAAGCTATCTTCCATCCTTGGAAATGGTGGTGAGGGGCGCGAGCTCGAGAGCGAATGGATCGGTATCGACACGCCACTTCCACCGCTTTTCATTCACGCGTCTCAATTCGATCGGATCGTCGCGGAAAAGCGTCAAACCGGCGTGCTCACACGGTATCTTACGCGATGGCCGAAACGCGATCCGCTCCCGTCTCGGCTCATATAAAATTCCATACGTTATGACTCGTCGATCGGGTGACGGACGATACGCGAGTCGTGGTCGATTATCGTGCGCGAGCAGGGGAAAAAAAAAAAGAAAAAAAAGGAATGTCGAGGGAGACGAGTTAATGCTTTTACTACGCTCAAAGCTGGTGCACGCCCGCTCGCTGTATAGTTCCCCTCCCTTTCCCCTTCTCCGTTGGCCAACAACGAGATGGACGCGCGGTGGAAAATCAACCGGCTTTCGTCGAATCAACCTTTTGATCCTGGGATTCGATTGCCGACCGAGTGATTCGCGCTCTCCTCGCCGTGAGCCGATGATCCCGCCATTATTCCGCCGCGTTTTCCCCCCCTTTTTTCTCCATCCATCGCGCGTGCCTTCTCCGAAACGAATTCTTTCCTCGCCGATTCGGGATCGCCACGTGATCCACGTGTCGGTCGTTCCAACCAACACGTGATCTTCAATTTTCCTTGGAACGGATAGATAAAAAAAAAAAAAGAAGAGAGGAGCGGAGAAATGGGGGTGAAAATTGGAGCGCAGCGACGTTCGATCGGCAAATAAACGATTGTTTCTTTCTCTCGTTAGCTACTTCGTTGGAAAGGGGAGGGAGGGATTCTCTCGATAATTAAACCTGCGCGTTTCGCGCCTGAACCTAATTAGCGACGCACGCACGAATGGGGTAAAAAATGGCGCCACCTTCGACAGAATATTCCGATAATTCTCCGTTGCAGGAATGGAAACGATCCTCTTGTTGTTTCTTCTCGTTTCGGAGAGAAGAAAGAATCTCTTTCCTCCGTGGAAACGCGTGGTTTAGGAAAACGCGCGTTCCTCCTTGGAAATCGCAAACGACTTTTTCCAAGACTCGTTCTTTTATCGAAAAGGGAAACAGAAACTCGCTCGCGAGGGGTTGTTGTTGATGACTGTCGGATGCTGTCTCGCGCAGCGAACACCTCCCTCTCCTCTCCTTTCTCTCCCTCTATTCAGTCGGGTCTGGATCCACATTGTAGAGAGTCGAGAGGGTTGCACGAAATTTCGCGCCGCGTAACAATGACGTGGTGAAACACGTATTCTCCCGTTCTCTGTCAGTGAGCCGAATTCCCGCATCTGCATCGCGTTTACACTCGAAATTGAGCAACGATGATATAACAGGGGGGGGGAAACGATTGATATTCGTCGTTAACGTCGTTGCCTCCTCCTTTCATCATCATGTTCCGCGAGACATCCTCTTTGCGGATATATAATAACTTTAACTTTGAATACGAGGTTGATTTTTCTTTTCTCTCCCCTTTCTTTTTTTATTTTTTTATTTATTTGTCTTTATCTTTTTTTTTTCGTAGAAACAAAAGCAACAAGAAGAGAAGCGAAACGAGGCATGGATACATCATTTGATACATGGCGCGTAAACGGTTCAACAATTATTCCTCGTGAGAGTGACAGGGGGAGGAGGAGGAGGAGGGGTTGTTTCGTGGGGCAAGTTCGACAAAGTTTGTATCGCAAGGATGCACGTCCAGATGCGGGTTTAGTTAGGAGCGAAGGGTCGCGGAGGGCTCGTAGAGACGAACTGTCGCGGTGGGAAGCGCGTTTCTCTCTCACGACCGAGTTCCCCGATGTTTGCAAGCGGCATTCTCATCGAACCAGACGCTAAACAGATTTCCTAGCGCTGTTATCGCAGTAATATTATTGCTGTCTTTGTGCGAGATTCGTGGCAACCAAACGTACCACCAACGTACTAAATTCATCCAAATAGGGAAATAGGGAAGTTTCGAACCTCGAAACTTTAATCCTTCGAAATCCTTAATCCTCGAGACAAAGGTCAAAAACGCGTAATAAATTTTTAAAAAATTTTCTACCTCGTCCTTTCCCTCCTTTCCTCCCATTCCGTCGATTTATTCCATCCTATCATACAGTTTCGCATATATATATATATATAACCGTTATTTTCGTTCCCAAGGCTCTTCAAAACAGGCGAAACGAAAACTCGTCCTTTACTTTACGCTTACTCCTCTTCGTTTCGAGAGAAAGAGAGAGAGAGAGAGAGTGTATCGTTGACAGAGAATCCCAAGCGAACCGTGGGATGATCTTTCGTTATCCCGTATCCGTTCCCTTTCTTTCGTGCCCAACTTCGTTCCACGGAAGCTTGCATAATGCAAAACCGGGAGGAATAGTAGGCGCAAGTAGTACGAGTAAATAGTATGAGCGACGCGTAGTCAGACGGCGTATGCGCCGCGCCGTTCCACCGAGGACCGGTGTTTGTTTATTCGGCGTCGCGACGACAGGCCTGGGGAGAAATCGCGCGACGAGTTTTCGAGTTTCGCGCATCTTCCACCGGCTAAGACAATGCCGCGAGGGCCACGACGCGCGTAATCACCCTCCAAGACATTATATATTCTCCTCCTTTCCTCTCATCCTCCGCACCTTTTGAACGAAATTTCGTAAAATTTCACGCGCCAGAACGAGGAGAAGTTCGGCGCCATCTCGATTTTCGTTTCTCTTTAGTAGTTTTCTTTAGTAGTAGTAGTAGTAGTAGTAATGGTAGTAGGAGGGCGAGTCGATTGGTCCGCTTTTAATTAATTCCGTAAGAACGATGAGCTGTTGTGTATATCCGCGACAGAGGGGCCCGGCACGGGGCGAGAGGAACAATGGGCGGAAAGACAACACGGCGCCATGGGATGGCTATCGCACCCGTCCCTACCATCCGCGAACCTCCACGAATAAGGAAGGTTTACCTTCCGCTCGTAATTGTTTCTATTCCGACGTTTCGTCGCCCCCTGCTCCGCCTCCTAATTGCCTCCGTTTCTCGTCTCTTCACCTTCGAGAGCATTAAACGGACTTAAGTCTCTCTCTGTCTCTCTTCTTTGGATCTCCGCCTCTC
>NW_006263748.1:128258-132421 GCF_000469605.1 Apis dorsata | reverse complement strand
ATCCACCGTATCGGTGTTTAAGGCGAGGAATCATTAGCCGCCCCCTCCTCTCTTTCCGCCGATCATCCACTTCCATCCTCGCCTTTCATCCTTCGTGTTCTCTGCTCGGGACACGAGGTTCGGGGATGCGATCGATATACACACGGAGGGAGGGCATGTTTGTTTTGTCGCTGAATCGCTTTGAAAGGGGTATGGAAGGGTATGGAAGGGGAAGGATCGAGAAGACGAAGATGCTTGGTCCAGAGCAAGACGATCCTCCGGTTGTCGATGGATAAATTGGGTGGAGCGGTTTTTCTTTTTTTACAATCTCATTGTTTCCTCCTTCCAGCCATCGCTGACGCGTGCATTCGCGCATCGTACAAAAGAACCCTTTTTCTTCTTTCTCCCTCGGTTTCGCTCTTTGCCCCGGGTGTTTGACCGCTCGAGGATTTTCTCTCGCGGAACTTAAGCACGAAACCTCGGCGTTACAGCGATTCCCTCGGATTGCGCAACGCTTCTTTCCCCTAGGTCGACGAGAAGCCGCAAGTTTCTCCTCCAAGGTGGTGAAAACGTCGTTGTTGGTCGTTGGAAATCCGAAGGAACGCGATATATCGATAAACTGGAACGGAGGAGGAGAAAGAAGAGAAGGAGAAGGAGGAGGAGGAGGAGGAAAGTGTAACGATTGAATTTTCTGGAATGGGATCCAGGGGAGAATCTTGGGACGTATAATTTCATCTGGATCTCCCTTGGCGGTGGTGAAACCTTATGTCTACGGGCTGTAAGTCGGCCTCTTCCCTCGGCCGAACGACGCGGAACGCGCCGTTATTGTATCGAGTTACACCTCGACGGCCGGTAAAGCGCGCCATTGCGACTGGAACTGCAATTGTTGAAACATAGCGCACACTCGGGCCACTCGGTGCATTTCGAGTTCGTAGTAAAAGTTTGTGGTAAATGTTATTGCAGTCTGGCTAGAGCGCGCGCGGTTCCCTCCCCCTTTCGAGTAACTCTAGCCTTATAAACATTACCACAATCTGTTACCGCAATCGAGCGGCTAAAAACCGGTAAGGAGGCGCCGAGTGGAGTGGCGTCGAAACTGCCTCGAAAGTCGCGGATCCGAGTTTGGGGAGGGAAAAACTTCCCTTCCTTTTTTTTCTTTTTCTCTTTTCCCTTTCTCTCGATCGAAGGATCTCGATCGAAAATTGGATCGACGTTACGTTTCGTTTCGTTTCGTACGAATCGTACGTGTACACGAAAATAGGCAGCTGACTCGCCGCCATCAGCAGTTCGGCCTGCATGAAAGCCTGACGCGGCGGGCAGGCAGGGTTGTAATTGTCGCCCTTTGTCCGTCATACGAGCCCCCACGGTGGCGGTGAACCGCAAGCTTTCCCGACCTCGCTGGAACCGCTACCCTGCGCGAGCATTATCGCATCAGCTGCTTAATCCTTGCTTTATCGCCTGCCCCACATTTCCGACACTCTTTCGTATTTATCCCCGATATTATCATCATCATCATCATCATCTCTTTTGCTACCTGGAGCAAAGAGGATAAACCTTCCTTCTTTCCTTCCTTCCACATTTTTCCTTACGTATATATTTATCCAATTATGTTATCGTCCCTTCTTTTCGAAACTAGGTTTCAACGCAAACGGATGTTTCGCAAGGGGAGTCAGTTTCGTTTCGAACTTGTGTATTTTCGCCGTGGAATTTCTCGCCCCGATTCGTTTCGAATCGATCCTCGGTATCCAGCGGTCGGAATTGCGCAACGCGAGTTCGAAGCGAGGCGAAGTTACGCTGCGAATTTCGCGCGTTTTTTCTTTTCTTTTTTCTCTCTCTCTCTCTCTCTCTGTTTCCACCAAGCTGTCTTGCAGCTTTTCCACCAACGAGCGGGTGGCGAGAACCCCATTCTCGGCATAAATAGGATGGCGAGAAGCGTCTGCCAAATGTTGCACGTGTTATGAAAACCCATAAACCAACGTTCCGCACGGTGGGTTCCCTATGCAGGAAGGGAGGAGGGAGGGCTCGATGTCGATCGATCGATAAACGCGCGAACGTGTTTCAGACGTTTATGTGCATCGTGACCGCATCTTTCCAACATGTAAAAGTTACACGAGTCGGTGAACCGATACCTTCCAGACGGAGGAGGATCGATCCTCCGAATTATATACTCTTTACTTTTCCTCTCTCTCTCTCTCGATTTTTCATCCACCGAACGAGCGCGGAAAATTAATACTCATTACATTCGTAATTCGGTTTAATTGTTTTCGATTACTCGATTATTCGCGTGCAAAACAAAACGCAGCAAAGGGATCAAAGGATTTTCCATAACCTTTTACGGGCTGATATTCTCCCTTTCGAGAGATAAAAAAAAGAGAAAGAGAGAGAGAGAGAGAGAGAGAAAGGAGAAAAATGATTTTCATAGACGACAATGGGGGGTCATCGAAATGTCGCAGGTTGCGGGGCAGTGTATCGTGAAGTCGCGTCCCGTTACGTACGCGTATAGCGCCGCTATTTTTTCCCACGGATTGAACGGCGATTCCACAGTGGGCGCACGCACCATCGGAGTTATGACGGCAACGAGTGAAAACTGAAACGCGGCCGTGCATGTATCGGCAGGTGTTCCACCGTGGTATCGATCGGATGGATCGGATCGATACGATCGGCGAGAATCCAGCCGCCGGCTCGAACAAAAACACGGGTGCCGTCCGCACCCTTTGTTTCCTCCACCCTCCCCCGCTTTTTGTATCGACGATCGACGCCCGGGTAACGAACGCTGCCGCGTTTTTAAGGGCGCCGTTACACCGTGTTCCTCCTGTATTTTTTTATTAATGAGATCGTCGCGCGAAAAGAGGAAAAGTTTCATCTATATATGTATGTATACATACATACGGATTTGTACCACGGAATAAATAATAAATATATATATATATATCTTTCTCTCTCTTTCTCTCTCTTTTTGTTCAGTCTCCAGATTCTTCGAAAAGATGAGACAGGAGATCGATAAAAAGAAAAAGAAAAAATAAAATACGTTTGTAAAAGAAAAAGGGAGGGAGGATACTCACTGGTTTCCGGAATTCTCGTATCGTGAGCGACTAGAAGCTGGGCCGCGAGTGAGGCCCGATGACCGGAAGTACTCTCAGCTACGCACTCGTATCTGCCGCTGTCCTCAGGCTTCGCGGAGGATATCACCACTTTCGATCTCCGCCTGCACAACAGATAACGGTTTGATTCGTCCATTATACATTTATACAGTTTGAAAAGCAGGTACGTATAGCATACTTGCGATATAGGCAAGTCGACAGGGGCAATTGTTACGAAAGTTCACGATGATCGTTTGTGCCCCCGATAAAGTAAAAGGATAAGGATAAGGAGGGTAGATATTGGTTGGTTCATTATGTTTGAGCGAGAATCGCGAGTGACGAGCGGACGAATGGATACCCTTTCCGGCCGGGGAGCCCGAGTCCCGGGAGAAGATTCCGCAAAGTTGGGGCAAACAGGGAAGTTTCGCTCACGAGGATTCGAATACTCTCGGCTGGCAAGCTTCCGCGAGGTTTAGAGCGAGTCTCTGGAAATTTCTCTGGACTTCTCTATCCAGGAGGAAACTCGTTTTTCCGTATGAAGAAGCGGAAACTTCTTGCGCGAGGAGGAGCAACCTCTCTCCAACTTGCCCCGGCAAATTTAATAACTTTTCGAAAGCCCGCGGATTATTGCCGCCGGAATTCCCTTCGTAACGCAAACATATCGATAACGATCGATGGAAGGGGAGAAGAGGGAGGACCGCCGCCTGCCTCTCCCTTTATTTTATCCACCATATTTTCCCAAGTTACACGCGTATCAAACTCCTTTGGGAAAACTTCTCGTCGCCGTTCCCGAAAACTTTATGCACCGATCCTCTCCTCTCTGGATTGAGTTACAATTTTTCACCGATATTTACCCCCTGTTTATCCCCTTTCGAAGGGAACAAGGAAGAGAAAAAGATGGACGAGAAGAGGGAAGAATTGCGAAGAAAAAGAATTTTTCGAACACATCTGTGCGGTGGGCCGAGTGCAGTGGAATGGAAAAAAAATATGGCAAAATAAGAGGAAGGAAGAGGAGGAGGGTGAGTGGAGGCAAGGTCGAATTTGTCAACGAAGCACGGCACTTTGGACGACGAGGTAAAACGTGAGCTAGCTTCCGAGGCTCCGCTT
>NW_006263748.1:121979-127890 GCF_000469605.1 Apis dorsata | reverse complement strand
GCGCGGAGAAGAGAAACTCGGTCGTAAATCCACGCCCGCTTCCAATCCCCCCGTGGGATCCTGGGTCTTGGACTTTGACTCTCGCCTGCGTGGACGCCTCGAGGCAACGCTTCCAACGATCGCTTTCGCCTCGGAATCCCGATTCTTTCCCACGGAATGGAAATCGATGAGAAACGAAGGGGGAAAGGTTCAAGCCCGAAAGGTTTTCGCCGGGTTAATTGACGCGCGCCGTAATCCTTGGTCGATCGAAAGCCGCGACACGGGCTTAGAGGAGCTGTCATTTCGAATTGGTTTTCAAGCTTGGCTGGCGCAATTTTGAAACCGAGATAGGATAAAACGGATAGCGCCACTTTCGACTAATTCCGGCATTTCAACTGCGCGAGCGATGATTAACGAAACGCGGTCGCGAATCGCGATCGGATCGGACGCAATTTCGGTGCCCGACGCGCCGTGAATATATCCCTGTAGAATAATCCCTTAATCGCGGCCTAGATCGATGTTTTCTCTGCCCTTGTTGTGCGTCCACGCTGTTATTAATTTCCCCGCGTTGTCTCCATAACGTTGATCTCGATCCGGCTTACCTCCGCCTCGTTAAATTTCATCGAGAATCCTCTCCCTCCCCCCTTCGTTCTCTTCTTTCCCCTATCCGTATATTCGTCCGCGATATTTTCGAGGAAGGAAGAGGGAGAAAAAAAACCGGGGAAGTTTTTCGCGGGACAGCTTTTACGATTCGGCTGAAGCTTCGTCAGAGGTTGAGCCACGAGGGAAAGAATCGAGGAGATGTTCGAACAGAGAAGTCTAGAGGTAATTGCCCTCCCGGTTGGAAAGGAGAGGAAATGTTAAAGCGCGGGAGGAGCACAATGGCGGTGAATACAATTTGCGCGGGCCTTCGACTTCGACTTTTCCCCCCTTTGCTCCTTCGCGCCGTATCTTATCACGCCCTCTTCTCGCGCGTGTTTACATAAACGTATGCAGGAGAGGCCGATATCCAAGCTCGATGAATACTGGATCGCCGGTGTTTTTACGAGGTTGAATTCGAAGCTTTTCCCCACATCTCTTTCATCGCGCGATGATGGAAAAGATGGAATCGTCTTCCGCGAATCGACTCGAAATTGGAACGTTTCGCGGATAGGAACATCCACGCCCGCCTTTTCCCCAACCGATTCGAGAAAGAAAGAATAGGGGGAACGAGATTTTCAGTGGCTTTAGGTGTCGACATTCCCCCCCTCCTCCTCTTTCCGCCACCGAAAAGTGTCCGACAGACGGCAACAGGGAGGAAGCAGCGAAAATATTTGCAGTCGGTCTCGAGCCGCGAGAGCTAAGAGCCCCCGACGGCTTGCGTGTCGTCTGTTCATCCCCTTTAAGCGATTTCACATGCGCGCGTTCACGGGAGACGGAGAAGGAGAGAGAGAGAGAGAGATACACCGCGAGAACGAGAGAAACGTCGAGAAGAGCGGGGAAAAAAGACGGAAAAAGAGAGAGAGTGAAAGAGAGAGAGAGAGGCGAGGGGAGACGCAGAGGCGGTGGAACCGCGCGATGGATCCAGCAGGGAAGGGTTTCTAATTTGGTGCCGCGGCAAAAATCGACACTCCGTCTAGACTACCGCCACTCTCCGGTTTAGTAGACGCGTATATATGCCAGGCGAGAGAGGAAGAGAGAGAGAGAGAGAGAGAAGAAGAAGAAGAAGGTTCCAGGAGTGTTGGAAGCCCGACCGAGGGAAGGAAGGAGAGAAATATATGGAGGAGGAGAGGGGTCGGACGGATGAAAGAGAGCCGGAGAGAGATAAACCGAGATTTCTATTTATGTATTCCACCTCGTTCATGACTCCGGCCCGTCTTTCGCGCTCTCCTTTCATCTCGTTACGTTTTTGCGGCCGGTTAGCCTGCCGATCCTCCTCCCCGCCCGCAACCCTCCGCGAGAGCCTTTTCAACCGAGAATCGTGGAAACGGAATCGATCCACCGACGACTTTTCTTTTCTTTTCTTCTCTTCTCTTTTCTTTTCTTTTCTTTTTTAATCGATCGTCAAATCGATTCGTCGCGAGAAGAGAGGATGCGTTGGGTCCAGAGATCCGCGTCGTTTCTCTTCGCATTTAAAGCGCTCTTTTAATCAACTTTACGAGATATTTTAAAGTCGAAGAGAGATAAGTTACTTCGTTATAGTTAGAGAACGAATCTTATGACATAGTCGTCGATACTTGGCCGTCGGAAATGAAGAGCACTTTCGGCTCTTGGAAAGGAAGGAAAAAAGCGTACTTACACATTTACATACTCCGTGGTAAGATTAGGCGGTAACTTAACAGCCTTAAGAATGGATTTTACGATCGATAAGTGAATGCAATCCTTATTAAATGAGTACGACGAGGTTGATAAAAATGTAACTTTCTTTTAACGTTTCCCGGTTCAATCTGGACTTACAATAATCGCTGTATCGCTTCCCCTACTTTGTAAGGTATCAACCGCGTGCTACGAAATCCTTCGCCCGACACTTTTTCCCATCATATTTTCCCCGTTGATCGCGTAACGAGCGAGATCCAATTCACCCACCGCTCCATAAATCTTTCTCAACGCAATAACGCTCGTCCAATCATCGTTCGACCCACGTTCTACACGTTGCCTCGAGACAAAACCCGTCGTGAAACCACCGAAAAGTGGATGAACCAAAGAATTGCTCCTCGCTCTACTTTTTTTCTTTTTTTTTTTCAAGAAGAACGTATATGACACGATATATGCATATACTTTCGTTAACTTGGAAAATTCACGGTTGAAGCGGGTAATTCGGGACGAAATCAGGAGGGGTCCCTTCGAGGCAGCGCATCTTCAACGCGGAGATTATTACACGGAGATCCATTTCTGCGACCGTCGGTGCACCTTTCGTCGGTTTTATTAATATTCCATACGGGGGATTTAAATCGTCCTGTCCCGCGTTATCAAATATCCATCCCGTCTCGCGATTAATACGAATTACACGTCCACGTACGTTTTCCAAGTGCAAGCTTATTTCCACTGCCCACCGTCAGAGATAATTATTGCGCGGCGCTCGCTAGTTGGGCTTTTAATTTCGACTCGACTCGTCCCTCCCTCTCGTAGTTTCGCAGGATCACAATTGGAAACGAGAACGGTGGGTGAGCCGGTGTTTAATTACCCGGAAGCGGAAACTGATAGTTTCAAAAGCGTTTTAAAGTCAATTAGTACGTATGATATTTCCCAAAAGGAAACGGGGAGTGTTGTACCCATTCCGGATTAATTTTACGAATAATCTTCGACAAGTTCTCGAGCTGCGATCACATATATACGCGGGGTTAATTCGCCTCCTCCGTTTCTTCTTTTTTCTTTTTTTCTTTTTTCTTCGTGCTCGAGGAAGGTAAGCAGATATCGCGAGGAAAAAAGGGGGTAAGGAGAAGAGGAGGAGGAGGAGAGAAATTTGCGAGGAAAAATAATCCTGCTCGCGAATAAAAATGGCGCGTACCCTGGGATTTTACCCGCGCTCTCCACGCTTTTTCTCCGCTTATCTCTCCTCCTTCGATCATTCGAGAGCGGGAAAAAGGGGGGCGAAGAGATTTACGAACGATATATCCCGAGAATTTACTCCAAGTAACGACGAGCGTTTGTTGTAACGCGATTCCATGTTGCGGGTGTGTTCGATTATTCGACACCGAAGATCGAAAGAACGTTGGATTATTTCTCGCGTTGCAGAGAGAATCGAAAGAGAAGGCTGCGAATACGGTTGATCCGATTGACCAACGATGGCAGAATGGGCTTCCTAATGGCGGGCGTCGCTGNGAACGGCTATCAGCCTCGTAATGGAAACGGCGTGTCGTGAAAAGGAGATACACGCGGGGGAGGGGAGGGGAAAGCGGGGGAGTTTCTTCGCTCTTCCCGCACCCTGTTGCGGTGCCCCCTCTGTTTTTCTTCCATCCCGTGGAAACGGTTAATGGTTTTCTTTTGGGAGGCGGGTGGCTCGCCGCCACTCCACCGCCTCTCTGTCTCCGTTTCGAGGCCATTCGGCCTGCTCTCTTTTCCGTCTCCTGTCGCTTTTTCGTCTTTATTCGATCACGCGCGTCATCCCTCCCCTTCTCTTTTTCTCTCCACCAAAATTCCACGTCCACGAGGAACGATTGTATCGTGGACGTCGACACGAACAACGTTTCAAGGACGGTCGATAAGACGGCTCTCCCATTTCTATTATCGTCCCTCTTTTTCTCTTTCTCTCCATCCCTCTTTTCGCTCGATTCAACGAGGATCGCAGCGTAGCTAAGAATCGACGACGAGCTTTTGCGATCGCCTCGGGCGAAACGCATCGCTCGGAGAACAGCGTGGAGAAAGATCCGTGACGGTGGGAGAAGAGGAGGAAGCGGCAAAGTGGGTTAGGAATTCCNGGGGGGGAGGGGAGACGCGTTTTGTCGGAATTATCGAAGTGGCGGAGGGAAGCGGGGGCGCGTGGAACGGAGCGCGCGTCTGACTTATGCTCGATGCGAATTCCTTTCGATCGTTCGGTACGACGTTCGAAGTGGTTGGTATTGGTATCGGCGACCACTCACTCGAGTTTCGATCTCGGCGTTGTTTCGATTCGAGGCGGGGTATCGAATTACTATACGCGTCGTCTGGAAGTCAGTCGCCGGTTGATTTAACGAATCGGTTACGTTACCGAGATACGAATAACGATGGCCAGACAACGCGACGCTTCTCGGTAGTCCCCGACCAGACTTCGAACCGTGCTTTCTAATTTTAGCCGGGACAGCTCAGTGCCGTAGCGCTCTGTCGGCTCGAGCACGTTTTCACGGTTCGCTCATCGACCAAGCTTTTCTGGAAGGAAAGCTCAACGTATTCGTTATATACACTTGGAAATATATTGGCCGAATCTCGCGCGAGAAAGCGACCCATTGTCGTCCTAGAATCGTTGTTATTATTATCGCATGTAACGGCGAGTCTTTCTTGTTTAGATCGTCGAACGAGGCGGACGTGTTATTCGAAGCAGTGAAACGTAATATTCGAAATTACGTCGAAATTAAATCGTTACTTTTTTTATTTCTCGATTGAATATCGAGATTCGATTGTCGTCGAATCGTTTCGAGTATAAAAATTGTATCGTGTCAAAAAAAAAAGAGGTTTGTTATTGCCTTCCGACGAGGAAATCAACGCGTACAACACTGGCGACAAAGGGGTGGTCTCCGATCTCTTTCCTCCGTAACACCGCGTTGCAGGCGAGCAGAAACTCGTAAAAGTAACTCGAGCCGACTCGATTCCACGCTCAACCTCCTATCGTTAGTTGTAATTTTAATCCAGCGGGGAACATTAACGCGAAACGAGCGGCGCGCGTTAACGATCCCGTAATTCCGCCGAGTTTCAGTGATCGAGGGAACATCTACGATCGGAGGAAGACCCAAGTAATATCCTGAATCCTCTTGAACGGTGGAGGAAAACTCTCGGCTGGTCTCGATCAACTTTCAAAGTATTTCCTTCCGAAGAAATACTTGGCTCTCCACCGAACTTCCACTCGTCGTTAGTTGCACGCGCTCGTCCGCAGTTGATCGAAACATTTGCAGCTTCGAGAGATGTCCAAATATCGCGTGAAATTTTATTCCCCGCTTTTCTCTCGTTTTATTCGTGCAATACGTAACGAATAATACACTTTGAAGCAACCTTTCTTCCTTCTCTCGGAGGAGGGAAAATTTATGGTTTAAGGTGTTTGGAGCAATCGTTGCCCGGACACCTCTTTCGAACGAAGATACGGGAAACGGGTCGGATTTACGACGACGNCCGCCATTTTTCCGTCCGCGGGCACACGGCTGAAAGCGCAAGTCCCCGTGACCCGGGCGAAATGTCAGAGAAGCGTCGGTGCTTCCGCTTAAGTCAAAAGCTGCGCCGTTCGCACGCTCGCCCGGTTATAAATACTGTGTGACCCATCAATGCC
>NW_006263748.1:120699-121950 GCF_000469605.1 Apis dorsata | reverse complement strand
AGAGAGAGAGAGAGAGAGAGAGAGAGAGAGAGAGAGAGGAAGAGAGCTTTATAGAGAAAAAACCTGCTATTCCGTCCCCTTTTTCCTTCCCTCTTTTTCTCACCCTCCATGTCTCATCCTCCGTCACAAGTTTTTCGTCTCGAACACCTCTTCTCGAGCGTGGATAGAGAGCCTCTCTCTCTCTCGGTCGAGAGATAGGACATCGAAAATAATAATATCTCCCCCACCCTCCCCCCCGACGACGTAATAAATTGTGACCGAGAGACGAATAGAGCGGTGTCGTTTATGTAAAACAGTTTAGTCTGGTGTCGCGGTCGCTGATTTATCCGGCGCGTTAAACAAACCGTAGAAATAAAGGCGGCGCGGTGCAAAGACGTGGCTCGTTTTATTTTAATCTCATCCCCTGGCCAGCCTCGCTTTCGTGCTCGCTCGCTTTCCTCGCCACTCCGATATCCGTTACTCTCGATCATGTCTCGTCTCTTGCTTGCTTACGCGAGTTACACGAGTTTATATTCCCTTTAATACTCGATTCCGTTTTCCCTGTCCGCGATCGGCCCTCTTCCTCGCAACACCCATAACTCCTCTTTCAAGAGGAGAGGATTTCCACCGCGGAAACGCAAGTTTTATACTCCTTCCCTTCTTCTCTATTAACTTTTCACCTTTTCACCCGTTCGATTCTGTCAACGGAAAGCATTCGCCTCTTTCGTTCGATCGGCAAATAAATCGCGATACCATTCTGGATTTCTCACGTTGATCATCATCACGCTCCACGATACATACGATCTCTCGTTCAAAATTAATTCGAATCGAAACGAAAGACAGTGAGAAATCCTCCTTCCTCTAGAAATCTATCCGATCGAATCGAGAAGGTTTCAGACGCAAGGTCGTTGGAAAAAGGTGAAACGATTTCGATTCGGATGGGAGAGAGAGAGAGAGAAAGAGATTGGAAGAAAGATCTTGGCTCGAAAGTCCGGCGGCTGGCTGTTTTGGAGGAGGGTGGCCGCGAAGAAAAGAAGAATCTGGTATAGTTCTTAAGAAAGGATGAAGTGGGCTACGGTCGAGTCCTCTGGAGGGCTTTTCACCGGTATCCGCCCCTAATCTCCCTTAACCATCGAGCCGCTTCCTCCGCAAAAGTCTATATATCGCGGGTTACGCCCCGATTCGTCAAGAGCCACCTTCAGCGCCTAGCGTTGCTCTTCATCTTTGCTCGCGTCTTCCCTCCCCCTTTCCATCGTTTCCTCTCCTCTCCAG
>NW_006263748.1:107282-120582 GCF_000469605.1 Apis dorsata | reverse complement strand
CTACGCTCCGACTACTTCCCCTCCCGTCCACCTTTCCACTTCGCAAACTCGCTCTCCAACGCCGGTCAACGGTTTCCTTTGCTCGGCCACGGGGGTGAAAGAGGGGAGGAGGAGTGTGGTTGGTTTTCCTCGACTACGTCTCTCACCTCTCGTCGCGAAAAACTTAGTTTCGCGACCTTTAGCCGTGATTTCCGCTTTTACCAGAGATTGCTCTTTTGTCGAGCTCGATAGAGAGGGGATGAAAAATAGAGGAGGATGTTCATCTCGTCGCGCGTTAATCCGATCGAAATTTGGTCGCGCGAAGGGACGCGTTAGATTGTTGTTACGTCGCGCGAAGGGAGCCGAAAGGAAAATCCCACTTGAAAATTGCCAAGAGGGACAAAAGCAGCTTTGTATGCCACCGGTTCGATGGAGCCTCGGATCTTCTCTCGATCGATCTTTTCGAAAAGGGTTGCCTTTTGAAACGTTAAGAGTCCTCTCGACCTCCTTCGCATTCCCTTTCCCGGCCATTCGGGATAATTTTAGGAAAACGAATTTCCCTCGCCCGTTTATTTAACGCCTTGGAAAATACTCGATCCTGGAGGAAAACTTGTCGAAAAGGAGCCTCTCTTAGCCTCCTTTCTTTCCTTCTTTTTTTTTTCTCTTCTTCTTTTCTACGGCATCTTTTAATAGTTTCGAAAAGTTTTCAAAGGAGGGAGAGAGTTTTCCCTTCGAGAGTTTATCCGCGATTCGTCGGGGTATTTCTGGAGGATCGAGAGAGAGAGAGAGAGAGAGAGACAGGTTCGAACAGGACCGATTTAAATCTAAGCAGAGCGTTTTGGCAAACGCGGGGAATCGGCGTCTCTCTCTCTCTCTCTTTCTCTCTCTCCACGGATCAGAATTTCTTCTCGGTGTCTCGCAGTTTTCCTTCCCTCCGCGTCTCCGCCTCGCCGTTCCTCGTCCAACATAGCCGAGCGTGAGTCATCGACGGAGGACCGGGATGCTGGACCTTGTCGCGAATCTAAATAAATACGGACACGCGCGCGAAAAACGAGGCAGAGGAGGATCGGGTTGAGGGCAGGGGGTGCGGCCGGTTACCGAGACATCGCTTAGAAATGCGTGAGTAAGAACATTAGGCCGTGGTAAATTTATATCTTCGCGGCTTTCACCCCGTCCGTTTCGGCCTTCGTCCGCCTTTTCCGCGACTCCACGGATGCTTTCTTTCTCCCTTTAACGGAGACACAATTTGCAAAATTTGTCCCTTCCCCCTCCCACTTTTGTGTTCCGACATCTTCCCGAGGATTAGAATCTTCGAGGAGAAAAATTCTCGCCGGTCGAGGAAAAATGTCGAACTCGAATTTCTCGTCGCGAGAAATTTTTCTTCCCTTCGTGATGCTGGGATCGATTTTTATCCGAGAAACGGGATCAAAGTTTGATAAACGTGATCGAAGGGATGGAAACACACGAAGCGACAAAGGATTTTTATCTCATTATCTCCAAAACATCGCAAAAACGTATTAAAACTTTCGCGTTTTCTTATTCCGTATTCCGTATAAATTCTTAAATATCTAACTTTTCGATCAAAGATGTTTCGCAGATGTAACAATATTATCCCTCTTTATCGGTGCTCCCGGATAGGATGAAAAAAAGTTACTTTCGAGATGGAATCTCCAAACGCGTTCCCATTTATTCAATACGAATTTTGAATCGCGAAAGAATAGAAATTCGTTAGAGGGATGAAAATTACAAGTTGTCGAGCCGACGGTGGGCCGAAAGGCGAGCGTAGAGCAGGATATAACGAAGCACCACGCTCGTAATCATGGTCCACGCTCATCGGGATCGTTCTCCACCGCGCTGCCCCGTTAAAATTGTTAAATTATAAACTAACGCGTCGCAGTCGGTCGACGGCCCGGTAATTCGATTCGCGACTCTCGAATCTCGTCTGCCTCGATTTTCTCCACCGTGCAAGGTCGTGCCCTCTCCCCGCGACAATCGATTTTTCCCCAGATCTCGCGCGACGAATTCGACGCCCACCCGATTATTTTTCTTTCTTTTTTCATTTATTATCCCCGTCCCAAATGAAGTTTCGTTTCACTGCCAGGCAGATTAACGAACGAGAGAATAGAAAGTTTGCACGCTGTTGTCTGTTGTCTCTCGTTCTTCTTCTCGCAACGTAACGAAACGATCGATAAAAAAGCGCGAGTTAAAGAAAGTCGGCGATGTTTTTCGCGAGACAACGAAGCATTGATAGCGGCGAGCCACCATTTTGGTCACGGATGCCCATCAATTTTAATTAATTATTAATTTGGCGTGCACAAAGGCGCCGACCTATTCGACCCTCTCTAGTCGCACGGCCTCTCCCTCCCCCCGTTTCCGCCCGCCGCTCTACCGCCGAAATTTCGCACAGGTTCCATTATGAACGCCGGGGATCTTTAAAGGAAACAAGCTGTGCGAGCGGAACGATACGAACATTCTTAATTAATCGTTACTAATTGCCAAAGAGCGGATTGTATATTCCCTCTGGTAATGAGATCGTACCAGTTTCTCTCTCTCCCCTCCGCTTTTGTTTCCGCCTCGTTACTTTCTCGTGAACTGGTAATACCGTTGAGAGGACGATTGGCTGGTTTTCATGCCGTAATTTCAAAGTCTCCTCTTCTCAAATGGGAGATTCGACGATTGGTGGAGCAAACTGGAAGAAAAACCGTAAGTCTCCGTTTTAGGGGGAACGAAAGGGGATGAAAGTTTCCAGACGCTCTTTCATAAATATTCCTAGGATGCGAAGGGTTAATTGCCCTATATATATATATATATATTCGCCCTCGTTTTCCACGAGGCCTAGTTGTAGGCCTTGAAGCATCGTCACGCTCGTTTTCGGCCACGCTCGAACGGTCAGCCCTCGATACATTTTCCCCTCCAAGGAATCTATAAATATTTGATTTCTTTCGCCGGATGGTACCGCAGTAAGTTACTTCCCATTCTCTCTCCCCGTTGCGGATCAACCGTGGAAAATCGCCAGTTGATTTTGCCCTCCACCCCTTTTCGATCCCTCTTCGTCTTTTACCCTCGTCGCGTTCCCGAGTCGAACCTCGTTTTCCACGTGGAGGATTTCGTGAACTGGCCGATGATGCCTGTGTGATTGGACAACGTCCAACCGGCGTCGCAATCGTGACAAGGGGCGAGAAGGACCGAAAGGGGAGGGAAGGGGTGGGATGAGTTGGTAGAAGAAACACCTTGCGGATGTATCTGTCTCTCAGGTATCTCTCACGACCCTCTTCTTTCCGTCAACCACCGTCTCCACCTTCTTCTCTCCCCTCCTCCTACCTTTTTCTCCCTCCCACCCCCCTCGAAAGGAAGAGAGCGGCGACTTAATCGCATTTGGCAGTGGTCCAGGACACGAGCAAAGTTGTAGCAGAAGCTTGTCGGTCGGTCACAGTTATCCCTCCAGGAAAGTACGTTTGTTTCATCCGGTGGATACGCGCGAGCTGGTTACTCGTTTAGTCGTTAATTTCGTTCCTTCTGGCACCGGTGCAGGTGAGGGGATGAGGAGGGAGGGAGGGAGTTCGGTTCCCTTCTTTTTCCCTTCTTTTTTCGGTTTGCCGGTTGCGGTACTTTTTCCTCCCCCCTTTCCTTTTCATTCTCCCGCACGCGCGATTGTTCCATGCTTTTTCAGCCGCAGTAATCCCCTGCTGCCGCCGTTGTCGGTGACCGAGAAGCCGAAAGGTGACCACCCCTTAAAGTACCACCCTCTTGGGAGAAGAATTTTTTTCAACAAATGGAACCAACGCGAATCAAGCCGGCTTCCACCGAGTGGAATTTCGAGAAGAAACTTGGTGACCCGTCTGCTCTCTTCCTTCCGGCAAATTCCTTAAATCAACCCCTTCCTTTCGCGACCTATACCCCGTTCTTCAACTTCAAAGGGGATGAAACTATGCCTGGATCCTCGACCCGATCCCTTTACACACACACATATCGTCGAACGGAGAGGGAGAGTGAATTTCGATCGAACGAGCGATCGATCGCGATCATCGAGGCTCTTGCTTCAAGATTCTCGAAGCGGATTCGGGACGAGACTCGAAAGTTTTCGGGGCGAGTTTCTTCGGATCGGGAGGAAACTCGTCGACGACCGGCTGTCCGTTAACAATGTAACGAGTTTCCACGCGGGTAGGTACGAGTGGTGGAACAGGGTTGGGAAGGGGAAGCCTCGAATTTACACGCGCAAATAATCCGAAATAACGCCGGCAAGTCCGTTTCTCGCGTTAATACTTAAGCGATCGAGATATATTAATCTCAGCCGTCCCCCTCCCTCGCCGCGCTTTTCGTATTCATCGCGAATTTCAACTTCTCTCCGCGCTCCTCCATTGTTAAATTAATAACTAACAGCACCGGGTAGATAGGATTTCCCGGATTTCTCTCAAGCTATTCTCGCCTACTGCGAATGATGCCTCCACCCTTCTTATCTCTCTCTCTCTCTATATATATTCATCCCTTTCTAGATTTTGCAAAAATTCCCCCAGGCTTCCTTTCGTTCCTCCAACGCGCAGTTTCTTCGAAGACGAATCTCCATCAAAAATTCTACCCTTTTTAATCGCTATAACATTTACATTAATTACGTCTTTGATTAATTCACCGCCTGTTGATTTCGAAATTGAATTTGAAAATAATAATTTGAGAAGATTAATCATCGCGTTTGTTGC
Source organism: Apis dorsata (assembly GCF_000469605.1). Classification (NCBI taxonomy): domain Eukaryota; kingdom Metazoa; phylum Arthropoda; class Insecta; order Hymenoptera; family Apidae; genus Apis; species Apis dorsata. The sequence continues at coordinate 115,909 of NW_006263748.1, read as the reverse complement.
TTTTTTCTACGAGAAGGAAACCGCATTCGTATCCCTCGTTTGAACCTTACCTGTCGTTCGTCGCGGGACAGAGAAAAGCGAGACAGATAGATAGATGGAAATAGAGATAGAGAGAGAGAGAGAGTCTCTCGCGCGAAATTGACGGAATACGCGATCCGCCTCTTTCGGTTCGATCAAACCTGCGAGAATTCATCTTATGGAACGAAATTCTCCTCATCTCCGTATCAGTACGTTACGGATGCGCTTACATCAAATATGTATTCGGAGAAACAGGTATTGGAAGCGATCCCGCGACGAGGATGAACGGGGATAATCGGTGTGTATTAATTACGTATGCTCGTGCATGGGTGTGCACGTCGTCCGGAAACGGTGTTAATAGTAAGAATGTAGCGATAATGTAGAGCGCGTTATACGTACGTTGTCGTTCCATTAGTCGCTCCGGTTAGATGAGATATTGATAAGCGTGACACGTGAACGGTCGTAACACGTGGTTAATTATTTCGAGGGAGGAACGCGGCGAAGGGAGGTTCGTCCTCGAGGGGATGATCTCGCGATCTCGAAAGAGGCGGAGCGAATTTTCGAGCGATTTCCATGGATGCGCCGCTTGTGGCCTTTTTTAATGGAATGTGTGCAAGAATTTTGCACGGTCCAAGGGTTTCGGTTTTAAAAGTAACCGCTAGCACGCGGTTCAGCGAATCGCGATATTCGTTTGGTCGCCCCCGTTTTTCCACTCCCTCGTTTCTCCATAAACGCTTCACCATTCGAAAACGGGCCAAGTGTTTGTTTTATTGTCCGCCGCTTAAAAAATAACGGGAAAAGAGAGAAATCGCGAGAGAAATATTCCCCGAGATTTATTTCTTTTTTTCATCCCCGAGGAGGAGGAGGATGGACCTTCGATGATCGTGAGAAGTGGAGGAAAGAGATTCAATTATCCGAGGACGGTAAAAATTGGCCACGCTTTTGTCTGTCGAGAAAACGGTCGGCGTATTTTCGAAAATACTGATCCAGGTTGGTCGGTATTTCGATGGAAATTCCAACTCTTGGAGGAGGCGAAGAACAAGCGGTGGCGCACACTCGAATAATTCCGTCCATCTTTGGACGCAGAGCTGGTCCGGTCTCCGTCCTGTAAATTATACACGCAGGGCCGTCGCAATTCGTATGCATTTCTGGAATCGTGGACCGTGAAGCTGAGATACTGGTTGAAAAGCCGAGAGCTCGAACGGCCGAGCTTTTAAGCCTGGAAAGCTGGAAACGCGCTCTCCATCCCTCGGATTCTTCCTCTCCCCTGTGTGAAAGGGGATGCGGCGATCGCGTGCTGTAAAATTGAAAACTGTGCGCACAGATCCTCGATCCCCTTCCCCCGATTATTATAAAAGTTGGCGAGCTTAAACGGCGGTTGATAGCTTCCAGGTATCCCATTTAATTCCAGAGACTTTAATCGAAATTGAAAATCCCAACCGGAGCACGGAAGATTCGCGAGAGATACGAATCCTATTTTTTATCTGGCCGGCTGCTCATCCCGGCTAAACTTCGCAGGGATGGAAAAAGGGTATATTTTATATCGATGCATTGGCGCGCGCGTACGTACGCAAACGTAGGAGGGCGTACTTTCCCCCTTCCCTTTCCTTTTCTTTTCTTTTTTTCTCTATCGAGAGGAGGGAGATTGTTTGCAGAGGAGACGCCAGGTGGGATAAACTTTATGATTGCCACGCTCTCGAGGATCTTCTCCCCTCCTCCCGAGTTGAAAAGTGTTTGTAACGAAGCGCGACGGGCATAAAGATCCTCGCGTCTCCTCTGGTATAATGGTACCCGCGCCAACTCTAAATTGCTTGTTAAAAATCCTGTTGACTTTGCCGCTTTGTTTACAGGCGACGCCGGCAGCCACTCCACTCTTCGGCCAATTTTTGATCCTTTTTCAGCCGCTTCGCGAATTTATCGCTCCTTCACTTAAGAAGTGAAGAAGAGAAGAGAAGAGAAGAGAAGTGACTCGGGCGAAACTTCTTCTTAACGATGGCCGATGCGCGGAGAATTAATCGGCAAAGATACCGTCTCGTTATTTTACGGGGGAAATAATAAAAGGGGGAGGGTTAAAACAATCGAGAAATCGATAGATTTCTCTTCGAGTTGCACGTTTTTCTTTCTCCCCAACGAGGGGAACGAACGAGTGGAGGAGATCCGCGCTTGGTCAGACGCGGCCCGATCTTTCGAACATTTTATCATCATCAAACGCTGTTTTTTCTTTTCCACTCGTTCGTTTCCGACGAATTCGTTTTTAATAACGATTCGTGCCGAACCAGGCAGAGATGAATATCTCCATTTTCTTGTTTATCGGGTGGAGAACGTTTGCGTCGATGTTTGTTTGCGCCGTAAATACGCGAGTCTCGGCGAATAGAATACGGCGTCCGTTTCGAAACCCCGAGAATCGGATATAAAAGGGAAATTGGACGGAAGTGTGTTTCTCTTCGCCTGAGAATTAACCGTTTAAAAAAAAAACAACGAGTTCCGTTTGAAGAGTATCCAAAGAGTATTTTCGATTTCGTTTAATCCAATTGGAATTTAAGCGATCGTAGGGCGACAAAGGGCGACCAGAGAAATTCCATCCTTTTGTAATTGACACACGAGCCGAGAGAGAGAAAGAGAGAGAGAGAGATATGTTTCACGTACCACTTTTTCCCTCCGAACAGGGACACGACGTTCTATTCTATCCTATCGAATCGATGGAATAAAGAAGGAACAGCTTTCCGATATCGTTCTCCCTAACCTAACCGCTCCAACAAAAGAATAATCGATACGATCGCGAAATTAATTAGTATTAGCCGAGTTGGCCCGCCCGTCGTGGTTATTCATTCGCATACACGTAAAATTCACGAAACGGGATTTTTCTCCGCCTCTCTCCCTTTGTAACCGTGCTCCCACACTTTGTTACCGGATAAATATGAACGAAACACACCGCTGTAGAAAAGCTTGGCCTTTGAATGCGTCGGTCGATGCGATCATCCTCAGCTTTGATCCTCGCCCACCTTTGACGAACCAGGAAAAAGAAAAACACACGCGCTCCTTCTTAAAGCTCCAGGTAAATTAGCCTAGATTTTCCTCGTGTATAATTTCGATCACCGAGGAGAGGAGGGTGGTGATTCACTGACGGGGTTTCGGCGATTCATTGTGCGCGGTTTCCCTTGATTTATTAATTTTCATTAGCAACCGATTTACGAGGGAGGAAGATGAATCAGCGCGAGTCAGAAGCGAAGAGAGAGAGAGAGAGAGAGTGTGTGTGTTCCAGGCTGAGTACAATAACGCGCTCCGTTTGCAGAGTCCCTGAGAGAATCCGGTTGCCGCTCGTTAACCTATTAACATTTTATTGCTGGCAATCTTTCCTGGTCGGGTAGCACGTAGAGGCGGATCGGTAGGAACGAGCGGTTTCGAGCGTAACGAGGAACGAAGCGCCGCTCGCGTCTGGGCTAAGACCTTCCGGAGGGGGTGGTTCCGTTTGGTGGAGGTAAGAGGCACGTTCAACGGCCGTCCCGGAGATTTGTGAGTGGAAAAGCGAGCATGCACGCCCCCTCGAACGAAAACGCGCGGCCGTTACACAACCATTTGCCCGCGACTACAATATTTGGCCGGGGTTTGCCTTCCTTTTCTCTTTTCCTTTTTTCTTTTCTCTTCAGAATTATATCGCATAAATTTCGTTTCCTCCTCGATCAGAGGAGAATCGTTTTCGTTTTTATCCGATAATCGCGCTTTCCTCGGTTTAAGCACCGTTTCGGTTTCGATAAATCGACTCGAGTAATGATAAATAAATAGGATCGAATCGATGGCGATAAATGCGATTTATATCCGCGCGGATGGTTCGAGCCGGCGGTGAATGAAATCGGCGACGAGGACGCGGCACGATAAAATAACTCGGGACGAGTCGTAAAACCAACGATCGCGGACTCGTTCCGTGGTCTAATCTCGTTTAAGGCTGGTGGCCTTTATGGTTCGTCGTATGCTCGCCCAATTACCCTCTCGTGACTCCACCACGTACCTTTAACGCGATCGTCAAACTTTCGATGATTCTCCGCGTTGTAACAGTTCGTTCGCCATCTTTGATTCTTTTCTACTATTCCATATAAAATGTACGTGACGAAAAGAAGAAGAAATATATATATATACAAATACAAGAAAGAGAGAGAAAGATCTTTTTATCAATTTTTCCATTCCATTAATTTGACAAGACGGGGCATCGATAGGGTGCGTTTCAAAGGAAGCCGTCTCTCGAAGGGTAGAAGCTCCTCGATACACGAAGGGTCTCGAGACACGTTTTGCAAACCTGCAATCACCTAATAGCTCGCACTCCGGGTTCGGATAACACTCGCTAGTCCAGTGTTCGATCGATAGAAATTCGATAGCAATACACCTGTCGATGAGGTAAATGAAAGACCTCCGTTTCGAGCCGAGATATACGCCGACGCAACGTCTCGAACTACCCTCCTTCTTCCACGCGCCTCCTTCTCCTGATAAATCTCTCGGTTGAGTATAAATTAAATTGTAAAAATTTTTAAATGAAAATTTGACCGTGAAAAAATCCTTGGAGGGAGAAATCTCTTCCACGGAGATAGACGTGGCGATGGTGGTTGCAGTGGTGGTAAGAAGATAAATGAAGATTCACGGGGTTGAAGGGTGTTCGGGATTCCGCGATTTCAGTTGTTCGAGCGTTGGATGCAAGCCGTGCCGCGCCGTAATTATAACATTTACCCGTTTAATTTACGGGCGAGGGAGCGCAAAGAACGTCGCGCGGAAGCACTCTCGATAAGGGCCCTTGCGCGACGGTGCACTTTTGTCAGCTCACCCTCCGCTACTTATGATGACAAATTAGCGAGATAACTAGTGGCGGCCGGATAATAAACGCCCCGGGAACACGGTAACGCACGAACGTGATAATTTCGGAATAATTGCCCGCGACTCGCTGCGAACGTCGTCGTTGATCAAACTCGAACAAGGAACAACCGAGCCTATCCGTCTTCCGGATGGACGACGAGGCGATCGCCGATTCCATTAATTTGTCGATTAATTAACTTGCCGCTTTTTCCCACGGTCACATAACATTCGATAATATTCGGAATGGAGAGCGTTGCGTCTCTTTTTTCGATCCCTCGAAGAAATCGAATATTTTTCGAGAAGAAAATTAGAAATTTATTATAAGAGGAGGACGAGAACGGTGGAGCGCACACAACACGGTTTTCACGAATCTTATTCGTTGCTTGATTCGATTGACGCGATTCGATCGAATTTCGAACCGCTTTCAAGTTAATTGAAGAACGCTTGGAAAATTAATATCTGCTTTAATAACTAAGAGATGTCTCCCTTTGTGCGAGGTATATCTCGTACACGTACCTCGCATCGTCGTGAAATTTCTTCTCTCTCGGCACGAGGGGAAGCGTGATAATAAGGCGAAAATAAGGGAGAGAAGGGTAGATTCTATTATTCGCGATAGAAATATTCCTCTCTTGGCTCAAAGCGGACCTCTCTCTCTCTCTCTCTCTCTCCTCGCGTCTCTTACGACTCTAGAATATCTAGAATTCTAGAACGTGTAGTATACTGCTCGCATCCCGAGCTCAGCTCCGATACTCGGTAAGATATCCACCGATCGAAAAATCCTCACGATCGTGGGTGAAGAGACGATGTGGCGATTTTACGTGGCTCGTGCACGCGGTGAGACACGTTCGATTTTACGACGACTAGCGGAATGTAACTTGCTTCCTACGATCCGTGGACGGTAATTGAAAATTACGATGGAATACGGTGGAAGAGTCATCCCTAGTAGAAAGTAGGGAGATCCGTCGTGAGATTTTTCTTTCATGATTTTATAACGATAACCGATCGTACGAAATCCGTACGTGCAGGGAAAAGTGGAAAAAGTTTGCGAGCGATTAAAGCGTTTTTATACCGCGCTTTTTTTTTCTCCCTCTCCTTTTTTCCCTCCTCCCCCATCACGTTTGTTGTCTATTCAGCCGACGTGTTTGCTTTTATCTTTTTTTTTTTTTTTTTTTTTTTTAATGTTTATCTTTATCTCTTCATTTGTTTACCCCGTTTATTTACAACCGGGATGATTTTGTTTATACACGCCCATTTGATATTTATCGATACACGGATAATGAAATTCTATATAATCGGAATAGAAATCTCATCATATTTTCCTCCCTTCTTTCCTGTCGTATCGTATCGGAATCAGACATCGGAGGGAGACAACGAATGGGCGCAACTTTGGGCGACGAGTTGTTGATTAATTCGCGGGAGGTAATAAAACTCTCGAAATATCGATGGACGACGGGATATAAAATTGGGATCGATCCGCGATTCCTAATAATTCCATTCCGGGGAAATGAGTTTTCTTCGTAAATTTATACGATCGAACGGGCGGGAGATCGATTCTTCTTTCGAGCCAACCAATGATGAATTATTCTTCGTTATTCTTTTCTTTTTTTTAACAGCAAAGAGAAAAGAAAGAAAAAAAGAAAGAAAGAAGCTTTGAACAAATTTTTTTTTGTTTTTTAATTTCGAACGGTTTTGCTGATAATTAATTTACGATCCTCGCAAAAGTTACTTTTAGAACCTATTATCCTATTAGTCGCGAAAGAGTTAACCGACGCATCGCAAATTTTCGGCCGGCAATCCGATTACTACCACTACTCTCTTCCACGCGTGTGTTGGCGCCAATTAATTAATTACGAATGAAAACAGTGGACATGAAAAATTCTGTAACAAAAATTTTGCCCATCCATTTTGCCGTCCGATCCCTCTCTCTCTCTCTTTCGTCCTCCTCCTCTCTTCTCCTTTTTTTATCTCTTTCCCTCGACCACGCGTCGAATCCTTCTTATTGCTTGGGCGCCATATATGAAAAATCCATCTCTTCTAATTACTTAAGGATATCCATTAAAAATCGCGTAATAAAAAGGACGATAATCGTTCAAATGGCCACTTATACCCATCCCGCGGGGGAAAGCGACTAATTGCAAACGGCCATTAAACGCGGATCCTCTCGTCTCGTATTCGAGAGCGAAAGCAAAAATATGTCGCGATTCACTTTCTTCTCGCTTGGAACACCCTTCAAAAGCGAGCTTCCTCCGCTGTTTTCGAAAGCTCAAAGGCAAACGGTTTAACAATATCGCGCGGTTACCGGGGAGGGGAGAATCGCGAGAGGCAGTAGTCGTGGTGGAAAGACGACGAGGCGCGGTTGTTTACGCGTTATTATCAAGAGAGAGCTTTGAAAAACAAGCAGAGAAATGCATATATATATATATAGAGAGAGAGAGAGAGAGAGGGGGGGAGGCGGGGGAGAGAAAGAGGGATGAAGGAAAGTTTTGAAACCGTAGACGTTTGACTTTCGAAAAGAGAAAGAAAAGGAAGTCTCGATTACAATATGGCCACGTCTTACGCACACGCGTGCGCATCCCGAGCGTGAGCACATGAATACATCATCTTTAAAGAGTAGCAACGGCATCAGCGAAACGAGAGAGTCTTGCCAACAGTTGAGTCATCAGAGAAGAGGGCCGGCCTGCTCTCTCGCTATAATCGTTCCTCCGTGGATAGTAAATCCGGCCGAAAGGCCGTCTGAAATTATTACGGCCCCCAGGGACGTGGCAACGGCTCGCGGTGCCACGACACGGAGTATTTACAAAACTACCGATCTACGAAAAAAATACATTATCCACTAATCCAGAACGAATCCACCAATTCTTCCATCTCTTTTCTCTCCCCTTAAAAAGAAACGAAGAAAAAAGGAAGAAAGAAAGAAAGAAAGGAGGCGAATAAAAATTTTGGACCCGGTTCAAGCGAAACGATTAAAAGGGCAACCTCTTTTATTTCCCTCAGCCAGCGGGATTCCGGGCCACGACAGTAGTAATAAAAGAAATCGAGCGTAATAACGGCGATTATGTCGTTACGATCGATCGGGCGGAGGCACGCGACCAGCGCGGTGGAAATCGATGTCACACGCGGGTAATATTCTTGGCAGCGATATTTAGTAGCTCGACGAGCCGAAGGGAAGGATGGGGGAGGTGTGGCAACCTCTGGAATGAAGAACGACGAGAAAACGAGCGGCGAAAGTTCCGTGGTCGAGGGGGAGGGTGCAAAGGGTCTAAATCGGTGCCAAACACGAAACACGATTTCGTTAATCGCGAATTATAAGCCCCGAGAACGAGGGGGAGTTTGTCGTGCATACGTTATCCAGGCTTATAAACGATTCGCGAAAATTCGCGAAACTTTGCAGGTTTGTTTTCGCGACGGTGTCGTCACGGAGTTATCCTCTCGAGTTGCGCGCGTGCAACCCCCTTCGAACGAATAGTTCTCGCCTGGCTCGCGAGAACGAGTCCGTTACCCGTGACGATTTTTCGGATGCACGCGAAACGCGGTGTTATCTCTTTCTTTCTTTCTTTCTTTCTCGATACGATACGAGAATTCGTCGAATTTTATGTTTTATTTTTTTTCCTTTTGAAACTTTTTTTGGTAAAACGATATAAGAACAGGAACGAACGCCGTTCGTTCTTTCGCACGAGCTTTCATACGATTCGTTTCGCAAGGGGGGTGGTTCTCGTTGCAAAATCAAAGTGGAAGAAAGAGCAGACTCACCGTTTGTGTTGAATCCTGAG
>NW_006263748.1:105349-107041 GCF_000469605.1 Apis dorsata | reverse complement strand
GCGAGGGTGCAGCGGTATACCGTCTTTGAGCCAGTGCACCCTGGGGGGCGGAGAGCCCCTCGTTCGGCATACTAGCTTCACTCTTTCCCGTAACCTCGCTATCGAGTCCCTGAGCTCGGACAACGTAACCTCCCTCACTGAAATCAGACGTTTGCACTCGTTGAAATTTCCTCGACGGTACCTTCGTTACCGTAACTCGTCGATCGAAACTCGTTAGCATACAAGAGGAGAGTAAAAAAGAAAAAGAAAAGAAGGAAAAAAAAAAAATACGTTGTTTAATTCGCAAGCGAATATCGGAGAAGGAGGTAGAGGTAAACGGAAAATAGGGAAGAGGAGGGAAGCAGCGGGGAAGGGAGATCTTTCAAAGATCTTCCATTGTTTAACATTCGCTCGACCATCGAGAATCGCGGTGTGAGAAAAGAAGCTGGACGTGGAACGGAATATTTGAAAGGCGATTAAGGAAAAAGTTGCGAGCGACGTGGCTCTCGGCGAGGGGTCCGTGGGAAATTTTGACGCGTAATGAATTTCGCGACGGGGTAAATCTGCGCGCGCTCCACGCTGAAAGAGAATTCTTAAAGCGGCCACTTTCCAACTTTCCATCCAACTACGTGTCTCGAAGTTCCGTCGAAACTTCCCGTCGAAAATCCTACCCGTAGTTTTAATAAACTTTTCGAGAGAGCCGTACTTCTCGCCACGGGGGAGGAGGGGAGGAGAGAAGGAGATGAGGGGAGAGAGGGCAATACGTGTTTTAAATTGCGCGATCTCCGAAAGGATATATTCACGCTAATAATTTTCCACCCCGATTCATATCCCCCCCAAAAAATATAAAAATATATATTTATATATATATATATATATCTTTTTCACGAGCTCTCCGAAAAATCGCATCGTCGAGTAATATTCCGGCCGCGTCCGAAGAAAAAGCGGAATCGTTAGAGGGGCAGGGGAGAAAAGGGAAAAAGGCGTTCTTTCTCCCGGGGATAGTGGTCGCTTTAAGGAATTGTATGGGGGAATAGTAGGGGTTCTTTTTTAAGAGACGGAGAATAGCCCGCAACTATTGATTCCGAGTCAAAGCGCTGTTGTATTTCCACAATCGGAAAGCTATTCGAGAATCGACGTTCATGATTATCGAGCAAATACACGATACCGAAAAACAACTTATATATATATATATAAAACGCGTTCAATCGGGGAACGCGTCAAAGTTCGATTGTTCGTTCCGTAAAACGGATCAAGACCAAGCGGGATATTCTTTCCGTTCATGCAACCACCACCACCGTTTACGAGCAATTCGTTCATTTTACCGAGCAGAAACGGGGAGTAAACGAGCTCGCGAACGGACACTTTCAAATCCGGTGTCCATTGAATCCGCCGCTATTGGATTCGTCCAATCCGTTTAATCCGATGAATCTCGTGCCACGCACAATGTGTCCTCATTACGGAGGTGTGTCCCACCCCGTTCTTCCCGACTCGGGTCGAGATCAAACGGGCGAATATAATAATAAAAAATGGCCGAGTTCGCGCGACGCGAAAGAAAAAGCTTTCCAATCGGGCATTCGAGATGAAATCCTTTTCCGCCCGACTCGTATATTATTTCCAAGAGGAAAATATTGGGTGGGAGGGGGCCGAATACGCGTTCCATGAAAATGGCGGATTCCATTATACCGCGCGGAAAATAATAATAATAATAAT
>NW_006263748.1:102621-105060 GCF_000469605.1 Apis dorsata | reverse complement strand
AGTGTCGGTTCTTTGCCTTGCGGAGCGGCGACCTGTATCGAGGATTCTCTCCAATGGCCATCTTTTCGCGTTGCCCTCTCGAGGTTCGTTGCCGAATTCCAAGGTTTTCGCCTCGCTCGGGGGATCGGTTTTCCCGTTATTCCCGATCCCGCTTTAAATTAGGTCCGAATCAAAGTCGTGGACGAAGTGGGTCGTCCGTGGATGATTCTAATTTTAGAATCCTATTGTGCGGTGTTATATAAAGAGTAAAAGTAGATCGCGCGGCTCGCTTTGCCCCCGTCCCTTTCTTACCGATCCTTTGTCGACCCATCGTGCCAGTTTCCAGACTTTGCTCCCGATAACTCTTCTCCCCTTACGATGGACAATACGATAATTCGCGGAAACGAAATTCACGCAATTTCGAGATAGCGGAACGAACAAACAATTTTCCATCATTTTTCTTCAAATCAGGAATCCGTCCGAATCTTTGCACGAGAATTCCTTTCAACTACAGGATTCAATTAGATCGCTTCGCGGTTTAATACATCGCGACGCCGATGTCGTGGACATTGGAAATCGCGCCGAGTCTACAACACACGGATCTAATCGCGCCCGCTTTTCTTTTCGCCATTTTTCAACCACGTTTCCCGTTCCACCACGGCGCCTCGTGTTTTGACTAGCGTGCTTGCCGTAATTACACCATTCCCTCCCTCCCCCCTCGGGACCAGAAACGCGACGCTCGAATTATCCACGACGTTCCGCGTCGCGGTGAGAACGCCTCCGGGCATTTAATACGTTTCCATCAATGTCGTCGTCGTCGTCATCGTCGTCGTCGTTGGCGGGCGACGGTGTTACTCGAAACTCTACCGTGCCAGCTACCTATTCGCCGCGCACGATTCCTTTGGAATAGGGTCGTCGCGTACGGAATCCACCTCCTCCTCCTCCTCCTCCGTCGCGCTACGAGCGCCGCGTATCTTTCGCGGTGTCCTCCCGTCTGGGATCAACGTTATACGCGTGACATGTCATTTCGATATTAGAGAATTCACGGATCGGGATTGATACGATTTTAAAAAGGCGGGCCCCCTTTCGTTAACCACGATTTTCAGTAGTACGAGTCAACGTTTCGCGCGCGACACGATTTTTAAAAGGGGAATGCGGAGGGAAGAAACGAAAGGAAATTCGTTCATCCGTGTCCATGTTTCTACCGTGTCTATGTTTCTGTATCGAAGAAGTATATTAATATCGGCAGGATGGATCGTTTCACCTCGAGTGGGCGATAGGGAGTTGCAGTGAAAGAGGTCGACGTATCAATGGCTATCGCTGGCGCTGTTCACGTTTCTAGCCTGTCCACGGTTATCGACTGACCGTAAATATATATATATTGTTAAAGATAGGCGAATTTATTTCTTTATTTTTATTTCGCATCCCTATTCCGCTCGATTCGCTATTCCTCGCCTGCGGATCGAAGGAGGTCGCAGCCGCCAGCGCAGCTGTCGCAACATTTTTAGTGCTCCCTCGTACAATCGATCCGTTTAATAATTTCTTATCGTGTCGCAACATCAGGTAAACACCAGGGAACCGAGTTCATTAATTATGAGAGAACACATTTTCCAGTCACGGTTATGGTGTTTCGGTAAAAGTTTCGGGCAAAAATGACGGTAGAAATGGACAATTAAGATTGAATTGCTTGCGACAAATGTGGTTAAGTATAAGTAAAGTTGGATTGAAATAAGCGTTTGGAACTCTTTTAGAAACTACGATATTGTTAATTAGTTTTTATTTTTAGAATCGTCGATGCATAAGTGTCCTCTCATTGGAGAATCGAAGGGTTTGCAGCAATAAGAAGACAGTTCTACCATTTATATACTATTCTTGCTGTATATTTCATCATTATTAAAAGGTAATGTTATATTTTTATTCTATATGTTTTTTATAGATTCTTTTGTACGTTTTACGTATATTTTACTTATATTTTTGTATTTTTTAGCTCATTCATTCTACAATTCCTTGAAATATGAGAATGTAAAGGAGTAAGAACGTAAAAGGTAAGTATAAAACAGGTAAGTATATTAACATTAAGTTAGAATTAAGTAAAATGTTGAAAAAATGTTTATATCCTGAAAAAATGGCAGATTAAAAAGGTAAGTATAAAGGTAAGTAAAAAGAAGGTAAGTATATTTCATTCAATTCAAATATAAAAAAATTTTAAATTTCGAAAAAAATTCTTGAAGTAGACAAAAATTCTCAGAATTGGAATTCTTGGAAAAATTTCTCGAACGACCTCCTTTCAATTTATATTCTCCTGATACAAAGTGAAAATTTCGACCAGTAAAAATTTTTGGTCGAAAATTCGACTTTGCATTAGGAGAACATAAGTTGACAGGAGGTCGTTCGAGAATTTTTTCCCGGAAATTTGGCAGTTCTTGAAAATGACGTCAAATTCTTGGAAATTTCTAAATG
>NW_006263748.1:101545-102426 GCF_000469605.1 Apis dorsata | reverse complement strand
TAGGAGGTCGTTCGAGAATTTTTTCCCGGAATTTTGGCAGTTCTTGGAAATGACGTCAAATTCTTGGAAATTTCCAAATATATCGCGCGAACGAAATTTTGCCGAAAATTCGACTTTGTATTAGGAGAACATAAGTTGATAGGAGGTCGTTCGAGACTTTTTTCCCGGAATTTCGGCAGTTCTTGGAAATGACGTCAAATTCGTGGAAATTTCCAAATATATCGCGCGAACGAAATTTCGCCGAAAATTCGACTTTGTATTAGGAGAACATAAGTTGATAGGAGGTCGTTCGAGACTTTTTTCCCGGAATTTCGGCAGTTCTTGGAAATGACGTCAAATTCCTAGAATTTCTAAAATTCTTGGAAATGACATCACATTCCTAGAATTATCGAAATGAATCGGGCAAACGAAATTTTGGCCGAAAATTCGACTTTGTATTAGGAGGACATAAGTTGACAGGAGGTCGTTTGAAAATTTTTTCCCGGAATTTCGGCAGTTCTTGGAAATGACGTCAAATTCTTGGAATTACTGAAATTCTTAAGCGAACGAAAATTTTTGCCAATTTTTCGATTTTGTATTAGGAGAACATAAGTTGACAGGAGGTCGTTCGAGAATTTTTCTAGGAATGCTAATTCCAAGAATTTTATTTTATTATATATACTTACCTATACTTACCTATACTTACCTAATACTTACCATTCCGAATACTTACCTATTGTGGCGTATTTGTAATTATATAAAGTTTTTCAACAGTTTACTTAAAACTAAGGGATTGGAATATTAGGAATATAGGAGTATAGGAATTTAGGTATGTAGGAATATAGGGATATAGGAATGTAGGAATGTAGAAATATAGGAATGTAGGAATATAGGAATGTAGA
>NW_006263748.1:96997-101238 GCF_000469605.1 Apis dorsata | reverse complement strand
TAGGAATATAGGAATGTAGGAATATAGGAATGTAGGAATATAGGAATGTAGGAATATAGGAATATAGGAATATAGGAATGTAGGAACATAGGAATGTAAGAATATAGGAATGTAAGAATATAGGAATATAGGAATGTAGGAATATAGGAATGTAGGAATGTAGGAATATAGGAATGTAGGAATATAGGAATGAAGAAATATGTAAGATTAAGGAATATATATATAATAAGAATATAGAAATATAAGAATATATATGAATAAGGAATATAGGAATATAATAGAATTATAATATAATAGAAATTGAGGAGTATAGGAATATATATAATAGAAATATAAGAGTACAGAAATATTTAGAAGTAAGGAATATAATAGAAATATAGGAGTACAGGAATATATATACTAAAAATATAGGAAAGGAAAAATATATAAGATTAAGGAATATATATAATAAGAATATAGGAGTATAGGAATATATAGCAGTAAGGAATACATATAATAGAAATTTAGGAGTACAGGAATATATATAACAGAAATATAGGAATACAGGAATATACATAAAAATGAACAAATATACGGAATTGAGGAATATATATAATAGAAATATATATAGGAACGTATTTAAAAAAGCTAATTTATAATAAACTTTCCAAATTTATAATATACTTCAATTAATATTCAATTTCTATTCGATTATCATCGCTTACGAAAAAGTGGAACTGTCTCTTTATCGTACCAACCTCTTCAATCCCCCCCGTCAATACTCTAAGCCTCGAATCGTTTGAAAAAGTGCAATTGTCTTGCGGTTATCGACCAAATTAAGCCACGGGGATATTAATTCGAGCCAATGGCTAAAGTGCATTTACACGTTCAACCGAAAGTGGTCGGTAGTCCAGGTCGACCTCCTCTGCCCGATGCCTGAAATTCACTCGAAGGATTTCTCGTCTGATTCATTCCCGGCTGTTCGTTATTAACAGGTCACGCGTTTTCGTTAGATGCACGTTAGGTCAGGAACGTAGAAAAAGCGTGAAAGGACGGAGGGATGGACGGAGAGATGGACACGGAGGGACGGGAAACGAGCAAGGGCAGAGACGAAGCAGGGGATGGAAAAGAGGCGAAAGGTGGATATTCCCATGTTGCCCGAGGCCGCCGCGTGCGGTCCTCGCTGCGAAACGTCATTTAACGATTAGCCGTGTGCGAACCGACGGCGAAATTCAAATTTAAACGGCACTCGCGGGATCGGCCTCGGCCCAGTCCTCGAGGCGGCCGAATTTATGCTCGAATTACGGCACAATTGTCACGGGTGAACGGGTAGCGAGCTGTCGATGACGGTTTCGGAAGGGAGAGAAGAGGAAAAATTGTTCCGAGTGTGGGAAGGGGCAGATAGGTAACACCGTGTCGGGGCGGTGCCTTTAACGAAAAAGAGGTAGAAAACTCGTATTACCTTGTGCGAGGATCGTGAATTAAAAACGTTGGAAACGTCTGGGAGGTAGGTAGGCGATACCGAGCGAAATAAGATTCAAGGGAACGTAACCGTCTTTGATGAGACGAGGCTTTCATATCGAATAATATCGAACGTGTTCGACGCTCGAGAGAGGCTTTGGAGGGAATCGAGGGGGAAAAAGATGGTTCTCGCAAAAAAAAGCCAATAATATTAACATTTGGGATGATTGGATATTTCTTCAACTGATGGAGAAATTGCTCCTGAATTGTTTTTTTTTTTTTCTTTTTTTCCCCTCGTTCGATGATATCCTTTAGTGTTTCAAGATGTATCTTCCGATTCATTTGTCTGTTGCCCGTGGGATTCGATGAAAGAAAGAAAAATGTACTGGATACGTCAGTAGTTGAAACAAGTGACGTGGTAAATTTCAAGGAAAACGAGATTATTCATTGCGAGATGTATATCCATCGAACGTTCTTCAATCTCGAAAAAAGAATTCTCGTCGATCGTTTCTTTTTTTTTTTTTTATTTTTATTTTTATTTAAGAGATCACGACAAAGTGAAAGAAACTCGAGGCAATCGAAACCGCGCCCATTCGTTTCACAGTATCCACCTTTTCCTTCGATCTTCGACGCGTGGATCGATCGAATTCGCGGAAGAGGAAAGAGAGAAAGAGAGAGGGGAGGCTGTCAGGCGGGATGTGACGGCCGCTACGAGGGATGAAACATGCTGAGCGACTGGCAAAGAGAGCGGCGAGGTTGATTAATGAACGCGTCGCCGAAAGAGCAAAATAACAAATAGCGCGTTGCCACGTTGCCCTCGGGCTGACGCGATGGCGGCCGTTCGAAGCTGGAACGAGGGGTTGCGGCCATGCCGCTCGCTTGATTCATAGTTGCCGCGGTGCACCGACGGCCTGTGTGACGAGGCGCAACCTCGCGTTAAGCATACGACCGACCCCTCCAACGACCCCTCCATAATTGATTGTCTCGCGCCCTCCGACCTGCCGACCAAATTTCGTTTCGTTTTCACTCGCATCGACCATCCACGCATCCCCTTCAAGGGGACAACCCTGGATACAACCCTCGATTTCACTTTTCATTTTGCTCGTAACAACAAACCGTGTAAATTATTTTCCACTGCGCGTTGAAATTACCGACCGATTTTTCTCCAACGATTGCTTCCAAAGAGTGGAAGAACGATCGATAGAACGAATTCTTCCCTCCTCTCCATCCAATTCGTTAAATAATTTTTTTTTATTACGATTCGCTTAAGCTCGATTAAACCGCATTATCGGTTGATTATTGGACGCTTTTTGTCATTGGAACTCCTCGAATCTCTCGATGGACAGGTTGATAGGTAAAAAAGATGGAATGCAGGTTTTTTGCAGGGCAACCCTAGTTACCACTCTCGTTTTATCGAACGCGCTCGAATCTCCAACTCGGGGGTTACACAATGGCTCGACACGTTCGAGTCAGCGATAGATTATGTAATTTCCTCGGGATCTTTGATTCCTCGCACGTCGTTGGAAACGAGTTTGGCCGCTGCCTCCGGATCCAGACTCGGTGAAGCTGGCCTGGCCTCCTCTTCGAGATAGCCCACCACTCGATGGGAATTGCACGATTTTCGATATCGAGAGAACAATAACGGAAAAATACTTTGCGCCAGTTTCGCACTCATGATTTCTTGGAGAAATTTTTCTTACGATGCTTTTTTGTCATTTTATAATCTTCAATTTCATCGTTATTTCGTTAAATTATCATTGTTATAAGTTTATATCTGACCTCACATTTATCCAATAATTTATAGAATAGAATTGTCAAGAATATTCCATAGCAAATTCCATTTCCAATTCTCAAAGTCCAGTTTATCCTACATTTATCGAATTCGAAGTGCTTTTTAAGTTAATTGTTTGCTATAACTTCTTTACATCCGTCATGCAAATTTTTTGGATTATTTAAATAGTTATTTGAAAGTATGATCTGAGAGTAACCAATAACTTGGGAATAATGTTTTGCATTTTTTTTTCCCAATAGGATAGATTCGATCACCTCTCTTGTCAATTTGTAATACAAATTATCCGATCTATGTATTTCACTCTTCTTATTGCAAATCATTGAATTCATTTGATTCGAATAACGAGTAACTAGCACATTTTTAATGTTATACTCCATATTATAGTTTAAAAACTATAATTTTGTTTTGTTCTTTTCACTTTTATTTAAGTGTTCACTTTTATTTAAGTATTCATTGATTTTTTTCTATTTTATTTTAAGCTATATCATACGTTTTATTTTTCTACATATATTTGTATATTTTTTATATATTTATTACTGTGTATTTTCTTTTTTTATTTACATTTACTCATATAATAATAAAATTATAATAAAAAGTACTATTATTTTCTAAAAATTAAATCTCCATAATCTCCTTAAAATCTTGGGAAAAAGTAATTTTCCCCGATCAGATCCTATCATTCGAACCACTGTGCGTCGTCAAGATATTTGTCACTTTATTCCTCGATTAAAAGTAAAACGAACGCGATACAGATCGAATTACTCCTCGAAGAAACTCGATTCACGAATCAAAACAATTCTAGACGATTTTTCCCAGTCGATTATCTACTCGACGCGGCTAGAAGATTCGACGGATCGCGTGGTTTCATGCGTCTCATTCGAACGAAACCGCCTCGATTCCGATCCCTTTAACTTTATCCCGTTCGTTGGCTCGAACCGATCAGCTGTGCACACCTGATCACCGATCAGACAAATATTCAATCGGTGAAAAGTCAACCGGTCAACCTTCG